>NC_056743.1:1258897973-1259087973 GCF_019279795.1 Protopterus annectens
AAGAATCAACAAAACAAAACAAAGCAAAGATCGTATTTGCCATGTTTGGAACCTCTGTGGTTGTTTTTGCTGCTACTATTCCTTTTCTTTATGGTTCATTTATCAGAAACGAGGACTCTGTTGTATTCCAGATTCTAGTTTGTTTGTTTCCTCATTTTTGAGCATGGCAGAAGGCAGCATTGGACCAAAAGATACTGCTTCCTTTTCTACAAGTGCTGTGCCTAACAGATCTGTTTTTAATCATTTTAATGCACTTCTGCAAGAACAAAATAATCCACTGTTGAATGGAACAGTGACTATACAATCTACGAGTGCTATCCCAGACCTGAATAGGTCAGAGACATTTGTTAGAGATTATCGCTCTTTGGAGAATGCCATGTACAAATACAAACATTTGCAGTGGCAACACTTTCATCTGGAAGCTTCACTAAATCTACAAATAGCACCAAGAGGGCTCAGGGTTTTAACAATGCCTTCTTATGGCACAACCTACCCTGAACTATTAAGGCGTTGGCAACTGCTTAACTTAGAATGCAGCACAAGATATATGCAGCTGCTGATAGACTTTTTCAGGCCTGAAGAGGCGGAGCTACATAAGCAGATAGAAGCAATGCAGAATAGCATCTTTGATACATATTTTGTGGATATTATTGGCGATAAGTTGGATGTTCTTTTTGAGAATATCTCTGCATATGACAAGAGACTTGCAAATGTCAAAACCAAGAAGATTCAAAGAGATAAATCTGACTTTGCAAATGGCAATGTTTTCTCTTGGTCCAGAGAGAGAGACCAGTAATGCATTCATTTTCACAACGTGTCATAGGAAGTGGGTGGATGCCTGAGACTGCTCGCACATTTGTCTCAGGACCTGCGCACTCACAACAGCCTTCTCACAGTCCCATTGCTACAGGGAGTGTATCAAGTTTGATGTCTGATCCAAGTACTAATAGCAGTACTACAATTAATATAGTGAATAATACAGATGCTATTGTAGCTGCCCCTACAAACAATGAAGCTCCTGTTAGACAGAAACAGGCACTTACACCTCAGTACAATTCTCTGAGGAATATGAGAGTTTCAGCTGTATCCACTACAGCTGAAGCACCTTTTTTATTGAAGGATCCACTACTGATTCGAGGCAGATCCAGGAATCAGTACACAAATCCCAGGATTCAGTGCCTCCAGAGTGAAGAAGATGTATCGAGAAATGGATAGAGAATGAAGCAGGTCTTGTGATTAATATTTCATCTGCTAAGCTGACTAAAACACAGATCTCTGTTTTAAACAAAGAGCTAACATTTGTTCCAGCCCAAAGAGCTGTCTTGACTGATGTTTTATGTGACCTTAAGATGTTTGGTAGAACCCTTACCCTTAAAACTATATTTAAAAATAATACATGGAATGAAAATATTTTTAAAAAACGAAGCACGTTTGTACCTCCTACTAATCCCACCGTAGAGTTGTTTATAGACATATGTGAAAAGCAGTTAAGACAGAAATTTACTGATAAACAGAATGATTGTTTTTTTTCAATATGACATATCTTGAAAGGCAGGCCCTATTTGAGTTAAATAATATGAAGAGCATTGGGTTAAGACCAGCCGACAAAGGGGGAGGCATAGTTGTGTTAGATAAGGATATGTATCTATCTGCTATGATGGAATTATTGGGAGAGACTGACACATATATTTCTTTGTCAGCAGTGGTACTGAAAGGAATCATTGAAAAAGTGGAATTTTTGATCTTTGACCTCTTATTGACTGGTTTAATCTCAGAACTATTGTTTGATTATTTTAAGGTAGAAAATCCCACTATTCCCATATTATATGGCCTCCCTAAAATACATAAAAGTCTATTAAAACCACCAATGAGACCTATAGTATCCAGTAGAGGCTGGATTACTGAACCTTTGTCGATTTTTGTAGAAAAGAATTTACATGTGGTTTTAGACAAATGCAAGACCGTATTAAGAGATACGAAAGATTTTATGCCTCAGATTAGTAATTATGTTGATGTTATTGCAGGACCTTGCTTCTTTGTTACCTTAGACATCGCCTCTCTTTTTATCATCATACCGAATGATTGGGGGATAAAGAATGTTAGACATGTACTACTCACACATAATACATCCACTGACAAAGTTAATCTTCTCTGTACCCTCCTAGAAATTATTTTGGAGAACAATGCTTTTGTTTTCAATTATGTTTTCTATTTGCAAAAAGTTGGCGTGGCTATGGGCACAGCTTGTGCAAACAGCTACGCCAACCTAACGTTGGTTAACTGGGAAAATCAGTACATTCTATCCAATGACAGTTTTGGCACATTGATTAGATGGTATACGTGCTTTGTGGATGATATTTTTTTGCTGTGGCAGGGCCCTGAAGAATCCTTGCTGGAGTTCTTTCAGTATATAAATGGAGTGAACACTTTTTTGAAATTTACCTATAAATATTCCTCTACTCTTGTAGAGTTCTTAGATGTACAGATCAGTAGGGATACCCTATATTCCATGTCCACAAGTGTTTATAGGAAAAGTGTCAGAAGAAATAATGTTCTACACAATAATAGCATGCATCCTAATCATACCAAACTAAATGTGCTTCGGGGGGCAAATTTTCCGTATCATGCGTCTACATAATGAGGATGCACAGTTAGAAAAGGCACTCGTCCTACTCTAGGAAGAATTTATAAACACAGGATACAGGAGAGAAGTCATTGAAACACAAATACTTGATGCCTGGAATGAGAGGGAAGGCAGATGTAAACCATATTTTAGTATTAATCATAGCTCTACCTCTGCACAGACAGATTGTTGATCAAAGTTTGCTCTGGTTCTGAGTTGAGGACGACAGAGGTTGTAGAAATCCTGTAGTGTGTCTCTATCCACCCTGTAACACTCTACAATTTCCACTTCATACAGATTGTAAAATGTTAAACAGGGTTTGAAAACTCTTCTCCTTCTTGGCCCTTGTCTATTAGCAGCAGCAGCAGCATAGACCAGCCTGTGGCACATAACATGAATTAAAGCAACAGCAGCCCCTAACATTCTTTCTGTGTAGACTCCTTTCCTTGGCTGTATTCCAAAAGGTTTTTGAATTGACAGGGAAAAGCAGCACTGAGTCTACACAGTTGCTTTATAGTTTGTTGAATAGCTCTTCCATCTTGGATTGGTTAATTAGCATACAATTCAGCTGCTTATGCTGTAATTAGCATGCCGCAGTGTTTATCTTGCTCGAGCAGTTCTATACATCGTGTAGAGCCACTTACTGAATCCAAAACAGTGCGCTACTGTGTGAGAGCTACTGCGTGACATGCACACAGTGAAAACAGACCATGTAGGTTTTATTGAATCTGGCCCTATGATTATATTTCATTTGATCTAATCACAGTTCATCAAAAACAGAAATCACCAAAACAGATTTCATATATACTAAATATACCTTCAAAAGCTTTTTTGCAGGGCAGGCAAGCTCCCCTGTATCCCCTTACTTGCATGTATTAACTCCACAGTCATTCTATCATGGAGAAAAGAGAAAGCCCCTTGCAAAGTTCTAGAGATGGAAGTACAACATAAAGAGTTAACATAAGCAAGGTAAAAAAATTAAACAACATTATTTGCATTGTAATTCCTATGATCCAAAACCACAGCAGCACTAATTTTATAGCCTTACACAGCTTTATGTCAATTGTAATTCAGTGATTTGTTTTAGATTAAATATGTTTTCAGTCAATAGTGTCAATGTGTTTTTCTTTTCAGTGAAATATGGATTAAATTAAATGACACATACATACATACATACATACATATATATTCTGGATTTTATCATTTGGAAGAAGTTGCAGTTGTTTGTAGATTTTCTAGATTTCAATCGATGATCCTTAATAGAATAAAAGAAATTAAGGTGCATTCAGTAATGTTCATAAACCTTATTTGATATACAGTCTGTTTTCACTTTTAATACCTTACAGGTACAATATAACACCACTTAGAATGTTACCAAATGTGATTTATTGTCCTGGAAGAAGGCAGCACAGTTGTGTTTAGGTCTACTTACCATAAGAGTAGGTATTCAAAGACAGGTAACTGCAACAATAAAGGTACACTTCAACCACACCCTTTATTTTATAAAGGGAACTTATACAGCATCTTAGAGGTATTTTTCTATAAATGAAGCATATTTAATAGTATTCCCTATGTCATGTTGCATTTTTGAGAGAATTCATCTGACATACTGTTTTATATTCCTTACTATAAAAAACTTTACCATATTGGTCATAGTTTATTATTACTGTAGTTATTACAAGATTAACTTGTCATACTGATCACATAATTTTATTTTTGGTGGCTAAAACATTAGAATGTTATGTTATAAATGATGGATTAGTTCTGAGTTATTCAATCATTAGAGGAAACAACATATGGAAATACTGAAGAAAGTAGTTGTGTAAAATCTTACCATAACAGTAGATGTCCTTTTTTCACTGGTCACAGTATTCTTCACAGAAGGGATCTCCTGCCAAGGACAGCCCAACTTTTGGCCAGTATACTAAAGCCTTAGATTTTATAGGTGCCATATGTCACATACATGGTCCCTGTGTAGGGTGTAGGGCAAAAAGGTGATGTATGGATGCAAATACTTAAACACTGAATTACCTCAAGAGGAACAAAATACCTTCCAAGGACAACGTAGAACATGTACATCCAGAAGAAGAAAGTTCAGAAATAAAAGGAAGAGAGAGTCCCTCGGCCAGGAGGGTAACAGAAGTCAGGGGCAAGAACCATAACAAAGGGAGGAAGAAGGAAGGGACCGAATACTGCAACAGTGAAGAGAAAGACATCTACTGTAATGTTAAAGATTTTACACAACTATACTGTATACTTTTATATCACTGTTGCAGTATTATTCACAGAAGGCAGAGTACAAGAGCTAAGAAGAAGAGTGGAAGGAGAAAGGCACGGAAGAACCCTCTGCAAACCCATGCAAAATATCCCTGGCAAAACCTGCTCTGGCCCTGGAAACAACATCCAGTTTGTAATGCTTAGTAGTATGAACAGAGGACCAAATAGCAGCATCAAGGATGGAACTAGTGTTCAATCCCTTGAAAAAAGCACCAAAGAGGCAACCGCCCTTGTAGAATGTGTCTTTATAGATGAAGAAAGACACTTGTGGTGAAAGGAATAATAAAAACAAATGACCTTAGAGATCCAGGAGGATATGGTTTGCTTGGAAACAGCAAAACCCAAAGTTCTGGGATGAAAAAAAAAATTGCTCAGATTTATGACTAACATTTGCTTTTTCCAAATAATATCTGAACTGTCTATGCAAGTCCAGGGTGTGAAAAACTTTCTCACTGGCAGACTGCAGAGAAGGAAAAAAGGAAGAAAGCTGAATTGACTGATTAAGGGACAACTCATTATCCACCTTGGGCATAAGTCAAGGACTAGTAAGAAGAGACATCCTGTCTCTATAAAAAATTAAAAAAAGGAGGAATGGCCTGAAGTTCAAACATTCTGTTGGCAGAAGTAAGAGCCAACAGCAGAGCAGTCTTTCAGGTGCAAAGTTGTAAAGAAACTGAGCTAGTAGGTTCAAAAGAAGCTTGAGTCAATTTTCAAGAACAAAATTGAGGTCCCAAGAAGGAAGAATATTCTTTGTCCATGGCCTGATATGAAGGACGCTTTTAAGAAATTGCTTGACTTCAAACTGAGAGGCCAAAGGAGGATTCAAGAGCAGACAAGCAGAGATAGCTGAGAGGTGAACTTTATCTGAAGGCTACACCAAGCCAGCATGGAGTAGATCACACAAATAAGAGAGAAGCAGAGGATCCCCTACTTACAAGGGATCTTGATGGTGAGAAAGGCTCCAAATAGAAAATGTTTTCCATTTAGACATACATGGTTTTCTGGTAGTGGGTTTCCTGGTCTTCTGCAGAACCCAAAACATGTCCTTAGAAAAGAGGTGCCTAAAAGAGATCAAAACCCTACTAACCACTGTGTCATTTGAAGAGTGGTCAGGTGAGGATGGGTAAGATATCCCTTGTCTTCTGTGAGAAGATCCAGCAGATAAGGTAATTTGTGGTGATTGCCCCTGGACAGATGAAAAAGAAGGGGGAACTAGTATACATTTTTGGGGGTGTCCTGCCTGATTTTGTGCAGAACTCTTGGCAGCAGAGGAATGGGAGGAAAGGCATACAGAAATATTCTCTGTTCTAAGGAAAAGACAGGGTGTCCACTTTCCAAGTCAGAGAACTTGGTACTCTCAAACAGAATACAGAACATTGTCAGTTTAGAGGGGAGGCAGAAAGATCTACCTGAGGAATACCCCACCAATGGACCATGGCCAGAAACACATCTCCGTGGTGCATCCATTCATGAGCCTGTTTTCTGGACCTGCTCAGACAGTCTGCCACTAGATTTTGCTCTGAAGGAATGTAAACTGTCGGAAGAGTCACCTTATTACTGATAGATCCCAGGCCTGAAGAACTAGTCTGCAAAGGAGATAAGATCTTGTACCCCCTGCTTGTTGATATGCCACATCACGGTGATATTGTCCTTGAAGATTTTCAGGGGAGCCACATAGAAAAGGGAATGAAAAGCCTGCAGAGCTCTCATCTATTTTACATTGATATGATCTGTTCTCTGATGAAGAGGTCAGAGACCCTGAACTTTCAGAGGGCCACAAGAAGCGCCCCACCTCAGGTCTGAGGCATCTAAGAACAGCTCTTAGGAAGGAACTGGAGCATGAAAGGGTCATCCCAGGCTGACAGAAATTTGCTGAATCCCCCTCTGGAGTTTGAGTTTAAGACAAAGAATCAAAGGAACAGGGAAATCTTGGGGTTAGCAATGATGAATCTGCAATGATAAGAGTTATCATTGAAACTTCCTCATATGGAGCCTGTCAAGAAGAAACAGGTGTACTGTTTGATGGCCTACCACACATTTGGATGCAAGGAGAGGCATTCAATGACTGCCTCCAGAGTAGGGCAGCTGGGCAAGAGTTCTGGGTTTCACTGTCTGTTTTTGCAAACCCCCTGCTGTTGATGACTACTTCTGCCTCTGAGGATGCAGTCACTGGAAACCTTTTCCTCTGTTTCAAGAATTCCTAAGAAAATGTTGCTGCTGCTGGGGCTACTGGGATTTTCCTATATCTAATGCTATTGGCTCCTTTTTCATTTCTCTGGAATGTTCTTTGAAGAGCAAAGACCTTCACACAATCTGTGGCCATTTTGCCTTGCAGTATCCTATCTTTAACTTTTTGTCCAAAGAAAGTTGTACTGTCAAAAAGGACATTGATGAAGGCTACCTCAAAATGCTCAATAAATCCATTTAAATGCAGTCAAACCTGTCTTCTGACTATGATACCTGATCTTAGGATTGATCTCCTCCACCTGCGGCACTATGAATAAAATACATGAAGAGCAACACAGGTGAACTAATAGTTACCACTTTACCACTTGAGTCAACTGTTTGCAAGTATCTCCTGGAGACAATTGTTTTAGAGATTCGAGAGTCTTGTTTGCCATGTCTCTCTGAAAATATACTAAATGTGTCATGCAATTCATGGGCCTAATAGTGAATGTACAAGATGCATAAACACTTTTTCTGAGCCTCTCCATCATTCTGGAGTCTTCTTCTGGAGGGTGGATGACTTAGATATCCTCCAGAGCCTATGGACTGGTGGCTGCTCACACCACAATACAGTCAATAAGTGATTCCATACACAAGTGTGGCCCATCCTTGGGGTTACGCAGCATTCTATCAGGTTTTCTGTGGATAGATTTGACAACAGTGGGCTAGCTCCATGCTCTGTTTCAAGCCAAGTCAATCAAGTTGTCAGGTGGAAAAGATCTGTAGACTTCCTGAAGGATCTCTTTCTCTGGGAAGATGGGGTAAATGGGCCATGATCCCTTCTGTCACATTATTTCCAACACCTCCCCAAACTTCTGATCTTTTGGAGGAAATTGGGGAAGCCTGACCTTCATTGAGATCCATGCCTGGAGTGGGAGACTCCGCAGTGAGTAGATGTGCTTCCTCTTGCATGTTCTCTTCTTCCTTGGAATAGTCTGTGGGGGAATCATCTGAGCTTCCTTTGGGAGAGTCTAACCCAGACATCAAATATTCTCTATGCCTCTCAGGTCCTTGGTCTTGAAGGAGAAAGATGACTGATCAACTCTCACATCCCTAATTAGCAATGAATGGGGGGGGGGGTGCAGGCACCTATTCTAGATGACCAATCAATGCTCTTATTGACACTGAAGGTCCCAACAAGGGGCCCTGGACCAATGTCACAGACTCCAACTGCATTGGTGCCAAGATTTGCTCTGTTACTATGATGGAGGGAAGAGGCTTAGCAGCAACCACTGACACTGACAACACTGACACTGAGGCCATTGGGTCACGCTTCAGCAATGAAGGATGAAACACCAAATATGTCAACACCAACAAAGGTCCAGAAACCATGGGGACCAACATCAGCACCATCACGCTGGTGCTTACCTTTTGAGGTCTCGTGGGGGTTGACATCAACACCATCAGCACTAATCACTGGCACCAAGGAAGAAAGGAAGGAATATCAAAGGGTGTCGAGGAACTTGGCACAGGTTCTCCACTGGTTCCAAGACTTCCAGTGTCAAAATTGTACTTAGGGTAGGAATAGAACAGGAACAAGATATCGTTCTTCTTATGCTGCTTTGGACACAGAGGGGGCTGGGAATATACCAAACTGAAGTTAGCTTGGATAAAGGCCATCTTCTTGTTACAGTCCAACAGAGTGGGGCTTTGATGAGGCCTGCAGGATTGGAAGCATGTAACTGAAACTGGTCAGGATAATAAAAAAATTGGACTGCTTCTCTTCTGAGGAGAAGCTTCCTGCCCTCCTCCTCGGAGTGAACTCTGTTGACACAGAAGTGCTCTGCTCTGAAGGAGAATAAGTGTGGGAAGGAGTGGTTAGGGTACCTGTAAGTGTCAGATGTGAAGAAGAAAAAGAAGAAATCCAGGATAATTTAGTTGGGGACACTTCTCCAATACAAGCTGCTGTGCAACTTCAAAATGTCTTTTTTTTTTCTTCTTTCCTTTTTCTGATCCCTCTTTTTTATTTTACTCAGTTACTCTTAAGAAACCTTTTTAAAACAAGTTTGTCTCTGTGAGTAGGGTCCTGATACTTAAGATTTTGCAATTTGTGTCCAGATGTCCAACCCCAAGACATACTATGTACAGTTAGTGTGGCTCTTAGGCTAGAATATTATGAATATATTGGTAGCATTTATTTAAAACCAGAGGCCTTGTCCTTAAGCTCTGTATCCATGAGTAACAATATGCTGGTAAAAAACATATGCACACACACACACACACACACACACACACACACACACACACACACACACACACACACACACATATATACATACATACATACATATGGTATACATATGTGTGTGTGCGTGTGTGTAAGTTATGTACTTATCATAATACTAGATCCGTGTTGTCTTTTCCCATCCGACTCAATGTATGAGTTATCAGATCAAACTGGATCTGACCTTGGTGCCTTTTTTTTCCAATGTCTTGAATCAGGGGCTCAGGCTCATCCCCTCCTCATAATTTCTTTTTGTCCACTGCAATACCTCCGATCAAGTTTGTCCATTTGTATTTAATATCTCATCTAAAGGGCCCAAAGGAAAATTTGTAATGTCTTACCAGAAACGAGAAAGGAAAAAAGTCAGCTCAGAAGCTGAAAATATGACAGGCCCTGGGTAGGTCAAATCACATTGTTGAATTGTCAAGAGCCATTAGTGACAATTTTGGTAAGGGAGACAGAGGGATGGAGGCTGAGTTGAACAGAGAAAGACAATAAGGATATAACATTATATAAGTACATAACTGTTGTATCCAGGGTTGTCTTTATATGGGACAGATTCTCCAGCTGCTAGAACTCCAGGGTGGTCTTATGGAAGGATAGTCTGAAGAATGGTGGAGGCAAAGGATGAATAGGACCTAGACTGTATGCCCAACATATATTGCGATACAAAGGTATGAACAGTAGACCAAGTAGCATCAGCACAAATCTCACCTATGAAAGCTATACTAAAACAGGCAGTGGAAGCTGCCACTATTCTGGTTTAATAAGCCTTGGGTTTGAGACTAAGGTCTAATCCTTTTCTTTGTAAACAAAGATAATACAATCAGGCAGCCACCTGGACAATGTGACACCTTACCCTAACTTAGTCTTTGAGAAGGAGATAAAAAGTTGATCTGCTTTCCTGAATTCTTTAGTACGTTGTAAATAAAATCTCAGTTGATGGTGCATGTCTATCAAATGTAAGCTGTATACATCTTTGTTAGAAAAATTTGGAAATAAAACTGGTAGGTTAATCATCTGATTAAGGGAAACTTCCAAAGCCACTCTGGGAAGAAATGTGCGTTAGTCTAAAGGATTAACATATCCTTGTGAAAGATTAAGTAGGGAGGTCTACAAGAAAAGGCTTAAATTTCTGAAATTATCCTTGCAAAAGTGATAGCCACTAGGAAAACAGTTTTCCAAGGCAGAAACTTCAAATCTGCTGATGCTGCAGTTTGAAGGGTGATCTGGTTAGAGCTTGAAGCTTCAAGGTAATATACCAATGAAAGACTGAATTTTTGATAAGGGCTCTAAGCAGAAAAGTTCCCTTTAAGAACGCCTTAGATAGCTTTAAGGATGTGAAAGGCTGCTGAATTTCTCCAAAAAGAAAACTGGATATGGCTGCTAGTTGAATCTTAATGGCTGAGAAAATGGCATCTTCCTGAAATAAACCTACTATAAAATCTAAAATAGATGGCAGAGGTACTGAAAAAGGGTCTAAGCCCTTGGAAGAGGTCCAGACAGTGAATCTTTTCCAATTACTTCTGTAAATATTTCTTGTGTTAGGTTTCTGGGCTGACAATAAAATGTGGGTAACTGAATCTGAAACCCTGTCATCTTCAGATCAGTACAAAAGCACAAAGACAATGCCCAAGTCCCAGAAACAATACTATATTAACAAACTGAGTTAGATAGATCCTGACCTAGTATCAAACAAAACTACCATGATACCAAAGGAAACATAAAGGTAATGGGAAAAACAGAAGCTTTTTTGGGGGGTAGAGGAGAAGGTGGGAAGTAAACACTTCCACAAAAAATACAAGGAAAAAGGAGTACAAGAGTACCCAAAAACTGGAAGGGAATAGATAGATCTGTAGAAAAAGGTATTTAAGTAACAGATTAAAGATCTATCAAGAATTATTCAGAATTTACACATCTGAAAAATGAACATGGAGCTCTCGTGGATTGTGACTTGACCATACAAGCAGAAAACGAGATCTAAGGTATTGCTAGGGACTAGAGGAAATTATGGGTAGGGGAGGAGTCTGAGCCATGGATCCAAGAGCTTTGGGAAAAAAAGAGCCAAGGTTTGATCTAGACTAGTCCCATAACCCATATGTTGAGTCAGAAAAGACATTGAACAGATACAGATTGAAAAAGGATGTAAAACTGCATTCTTTAGAATAAAGGAATAAAATACCTTAAAATCAGGAGGAGGAAGGGGTTAGGAGAAGTGAATAGAAACATTTTGGAGAAACGTCAGAAGGACTATTAATATAGGCAATGAGTATGATAAACATTTGTAATGTTAGTTAAAGTTATGTTTGTGATATTTTAAAGCTAGAAAAACTTATCCAACTGCAAAAACACAAAGAAATATTTTTCTGTGCTCAAGCAAGTTCAGGATCGTGCTGGTGCATGGACCCTGGACCCTCATCAATTTGGCCTTATCAAAGGAAGGTCCTGCCTTTTTAACCTCATTAATTTCTTTGAAAAAGTAACTGAAGTAGTCAATAGTGGTTATACAGTGCATACAGCATATCTAGATCTGGCCAAAACCTTTGACGCTATTCCCCATGCAAGCATTATTGATATACTTGTAAATCTGAATATAAATCTTTATATTGTGCAATAGATAGCTAACTGGTTGTCTGACAAAATCCATGTGGTTAGAGTAGCAGATGCCACTTCTGAAAGCAAAACAATTACCTGTGTTGTACCACAAATCTCAGTTTCTAGCCCTCTCCTATTTGACATATATTGCTCAGGCCTTCAGGCCAGCACTTCTGACCTATGGTTAACTAAGTTTGCAGATGACTGTAAATTTGCGGTCATTATTTGATCTTCAGCTGACTCACAATTGCTCCAACATGGCATAGACTATGTTAATTGGTGCAAAGACAATGGTCTCAAATTAAATCTAAAAATGTAGCATAGTTCATTTTGGTAAGCAAAACAGCTTCACTTACCATATAGGAGATGCACCCCTCCAATCAGACACTGCTGTACGGGATCTGGATACTCTGATTGATAATTCCTTATCAATTGACCATCATGTCTTCACAGTAGTTCAGAAAGTCTTTAATCTGGCCCATTTAATTTCCAAAGGCATCTCCACTAGATCCAAAGAAGCTTAATTTCCCTTCACATGTATCTTATCAGACCTATTATTGAATATAATGCATCTTTTGGCATGTATTTATCTAAACATATCACACAATTTTTGAGACCTCAGAGATTCATAACTAAAAAGATCAGTGGCCTCAAACATTTAGTTACCAGGAAAGGCCTTTGTCTGTGCTCAGTCTCTCTAGCCTTTCATGGCATGAAATATCCAACCCTTATTCCTTTGTAGAACTAATGGTACATCAAATATTCAGTTTACGGAACTAAACCTTCATGAGTAGATAATAAGACAATGTTGGCATAATAGATTTATATCCCAGCATATCCCTCATCTCTGGAACCAAAAAAGTCATGCACTCACCATAATATTCCATCTGTGTTGTCCATTTGCATTCTTCTTCAACTGTAGGGTTTAGATCCAACCCTTGGATCGGACTCAAATGTTTGTTCCAGCTTGTGGAACACTGTAAGTCTCAAGCTCCTTCCTTACCCCTAATGCCATAGTCACCTAACATACATCAGATCTTGTTTGCTGCCCCTTAAAACCTCCAAACATTAGGAAATTATAAAACAACAGAATCTGGAACTCAAACAAAGGTACAGTAGTTCCTCCAGCATCTTTCAATCCTTCCAAGAGTCAAACAAGGAGGGGGTTGGTGGGAGGGAAGTTGAGAAAGAATGAAAATAGACAACACAGATGGAACATTATGGTGAATACATAATTTTTTTTATCCGATGTCATTTTCATTCATTCCTCAACTGTTGGGACAGAGTCCCCAGCTACCTATATCCCAGAAGAACTTTAAGGAAGGATATTCCTAAGCACTGTTGAGCCAAAAGCTGTTCTTCCCCTGGAGACCAAATCCAATTTGTAATGAGCAATAAAGGTACGAGGATTAGCCAAAGCTGTGGCTACACAAATATCATCCAATGAAGAGCTGGATAAAAATGTGGAAGAAGTTGCCACAGACCTTGTGGAATGTGCTTTTGGTGGTTTGCATAAAGACAACCTCAATTTTTCATGAACAAATGTAATACAATCAGTTAACCATTTGGCTAAAGTCACTTTAGAAACTGGTTTGCCTAATTTTGAGTCTGAAAAAGAGACAAATAATTGTTCTGATTTCTTGAAATCTTTGGTTCTATGTAGATAAAACTTTAATTGTCTGTGAACGTAAAAAGGTGTAACATACATTCTCTCCTTTATTAGAAAATGTTGGAAAGAAGATAGTTTGATTGATATTGGATTCTGACACCACCTTAGGAGGAAAGGAAGGATTGGTCCATAATGATAGTCTATCCTTATGAAAAAAAAAAATAAGGAGGTGTGGATGACAGGGCCTGTAATTCTGATATTCTTCCAGCAGAGATAATAGACACTAAAAACATAGTTTTACAGGTCAAAAAATTCAGCTCACACTTAGCTATTTCAAATGGGGATTGTGTTAAATAAAGATTGTAAGACAATGCTCAAATCCCAAGGAGTAGTGCAATCTTTTAATGGGGCTCTAAGAAGAAAAGTTCCCCTTAGAAAGGCTTTACAAATTTTGCAGGATGTTAAAGATTAGTTATTTACTCCCATATGAAAATTGGAAATGGTAGCTAGTTGTACTTTTACAGCAGAAGAGCTATCACCTTTACTGAAAATAGTAGCTAAAAATTCAAGAACATTAGGAACCAGTGCTGAAAAGTGGTCTAGATCCATGTGTTGTGCACAAAAGACAAATCATTTCCATTGACTTCTGTAAAGTTTCCTAGTGGAAGCCTTGTGAGAGGATAAAAGAATGTGACAGACAGAGGAGGAGATCCTGGGCTGTCTAGCGATCAATAGAAGTGGAGAAATCATGCGGTCCATTTTAAGCCTGGAATGTTCGGATGTGTCATGTCTGTTGAGTGAGACAGTAGTTCTGGAGATGGAGCCATAATCCATGGAGGATGAAGTAGATGAGGCCAAAGGAAGACAAAACAAATATGATGAGGCCAGTAAGGGCAATGAGGATAACTGTGCTCTTCAATTGAGATGCTTTCTGGAAAAATGTGGGGATTAGAAGCAACAGGGGGTAGGTGTAAAGAAGACTGGGTGGCTAATCATGAGGTACAGCATCTCTCTGTGACTTCCCCAGTAGCGTATCATGGCAACAAACCTGCTGCACTTGCTGAGTGGAGAGGCAAAGAGTTCACAGCAAGGCTGCCCCATTGATGGAAAATCCTTTCGGCAATCTTCATATTGAGGGACCACTCGTGAGGCATTAGAATGGACCTGCTTTACTTGTCTGCAAACATGCTGGATTGACCCGGAGTGTGTGCTGCTATCAGAAAATGATTGGATGAGATCGACCATTGCCACACTCTCATGGCTTCTCGACACAGGCAGTAAGATTTGGTTCCCCCTTGTTTGTTGATGTCTGAATCGCAATAGTCCTGGTGGGGAGAGTGTCTCAGAAGGTCTGCAATGCTAGGAGGACAGCTGTCATTTCCAGGACATTGATATGCATATTGGCCTCTTCGGGGGACCACATGCCTTGGACTGTCTTTCTCAAGAAATGCTCCCCACACCCGATCTGGGAGGTGTCCGTGGTTACTACGGCCTTGGGTTGGTGGAGAAAAAAGGGGTGATCGTGTTGTACTTGACTGGAGTGTATCCACTATAGAAGATAATTTTTGCAAGCCTGTATTATTTTGATCTGACTGGATAAAGGTTGGTAAAGGATAGACCATTTGAGCTGTCAATGTCCACTGAAGATTCCTCATATGATACCTTGCCAACAGTACTAGTATGATTGCCGCTGACATAGATCCCAAAGCTTAAAGGATTATTTGAGCTGAAAGAGAAGAACTTTGAATGATATTTCTGACCTGGAAGTGAATAGTCTGAACTCTTGACAGAGACAGGCTGTTTGAGTGACCGTATTGAGCAAGGCACCAATGAACTCCAATATCTGTGTCATTCGAGATGAGATTTGTTGTGATTGATTTAAATTTCAAGGCAGGAACATAAATGGAGTACGCAGTCTCGAGCTAGAATCAGGTAATGCCTGGTTGGAGTGGTTATGAACCAGTTGTCTAGATATGGAAACACCCAGAATCCCTGCAGTCTCAGATGAGCTGCTACTACTGCCATACATTTGGTAAACACATTGGGGGCTGTGGTGAGACCAAAGGGCAGATTTCTGAATTGCTAATGACTAGTCTTGGATCACAAGCTCATTTTGATGTGATAGCATGCATCCTGGAGAACTATCAAGCACATCCAGTCGTCCTTGTACAGAAAAGGCACAAGGGAGTGAACTGTGACCACATGGACCTTTGTGTATTGAACTGACTGAATCAGATTGCTGAGATCCAAAACTGGTCTCCAGTTCCCTGTTTTCTTTGGTACTAAAAATAATCTTTATTACATTTTGGACTCTTTCTGGTCTACAGGGACTTCTTAGTTTATTTATTTTTTTAGCATCGTGTTTATTTCTAGTGCTGTTGCATCCCTCTGATTGGGTGGGACATTGAGGATTGTGTTTACTAATAATCGGGGTGAATGGGAAAATGGTATTATATAACCTGTGGATATTATCCTCCTCACCCATGAATCTTTTGTCATTTCTAGCTAGGCTCTGTTATGCAGGGATAAACAACCCCTGACTGTCTCCAGAGTAAGACAGTTGGACCTCCTTTCAGAAGTGCTGAAAGGATCTGTCAGAGAAAGTATCTCTAAATCCTTGGTTATGCAGACCACCTCTGCCACAGGGATGGCATCTTCCATGAGAGTTCCCCCTCTGCATCTTGGGGAACTGTCTCCACATGGATCTTGGAAGGGACTCTGGGACATTCCTAACCACATTTTCCATCCACCTCATTGGTTCCTAGAAAAGGTCTGTTGAGGTGTCAAAAACCATACATCCACAGCAGACAGGCTTTTTCCTTCCTGCTCACACCTAGAGAGTGTGTCTTTAACTTTGGGGTCAAATAAGGAACTTCTGTCAAAAGAAGCATTGATGGAGGAAGCTTTGTAGGGCTCCACAAAATCACACAAATGAATCCAGGCATGTCTCCTCATGGAAATGCCTGAAGCCGCTGCCCATGAGGTACTTCAGCTGCATGGGAGATAAGCCTCAAGGACGAGTTTGAAATAGACTGAAAGTTAGCTGAGTGTGAGGCAATAGTGCCCTCTGCTTCAGAGGATATGGTCCCATTGAGGAATTTGGTAAGTTCCTTAATCAAATCCCTCTGGAGTCTTGTGAAATGTGCCAAGTAATTCAGCAACTGAAGGGCAAAGATTGCTGAAGCATAGACATACTTCCCAAATCTGTCCAAAGCCTGGGCTCCCTGTTAAGGGGGTGGGCACAGGAGCTTTGTTCTGCTAGTTCCTTCTCTGTGGCTGCCGCTATGACCATGGCATCAACTGGTTCTCCCTTGCTTCAAAACTCTCTGTCCTTCAGTGGTTCCAGAATCCTATCTGGTCTCTTGGGGACTGGCTCAATGGTAACAGGCTCCTTTCATGCCCATTGAGAGACCAAATCAATGGGCTCATCAGCAGGCAGAGTCACCCAGAAGGTAGAGAGGCCAGTTCCCAATGCATCCAGGAATACTGACTCCTCTTAAGAAGGGCTGTCAGGAGACCAACCACCCCTTTGCTTTAGGAGTTTAAGGATGTCCCCAAATGAGATGTCTTCAGGTAGTGATGTTTGGGACCTTTCTCCTCATCAAAATCTGCTTCTCTGACAGACTCCTGTGAAGAGTCCAAGTGTTGTCTTTTGCACTTTTTTCCTGGGAAATTCTTCAGTGGGACACTCTGGAGAACTATCAGAAAAAATTTGCATACCCTGCTGCGTATCCTGGTGACTAATTTGGGCTGGCTGTCTCAGTGGCAGAGTTGATTGAGGCTCTATACGGTGAGACAAATTGAGTTGGGTAGTCAGAGTCAAAGATGGAAGAGAAGTCCGAACTCTAGGAACAGTGAAAGCTCTCTCCACTACCTTGAATCAGAATGCTTCTGAGAGAGGAAGACTGACTACTCTGAGAAGACATGCTTACAGACTGTAGACTACCTCCACACTGAAGGCAGAATACTCCAGGAGGGATTTATATTATTTATTTATTTTATTTTATTTTACATTTGTTGACCGGGCTAGTCTAACTGGATATATGTCCATTTTCAGTAGAGGCCCGGGGAGAAAAGCTCCAGGAAATAACATACAATGTAACAAAAAAAAAAAATAGCATAGAGACAGTCCTATGCAGCAATAATTATAACATCAAAAACAGTTTTAAACAGCTGTAGTTATAACAGAGAGTGTAAGCTAAAGAAACTGGTAAAGAAAATTATAACATATAGAAGAATAAAATATATATATTTTTTTTAATAAGATACTCTTATTAGGAACAAATCTTAGTAGGTCATAGTTTACTAGTACACTTGTATAATTTATATGAGAGATAAGGCTATTAAAGTAATTTAAGAAGTTTAGTATTTGGAGAAGGTAGAAGATCAGAGACAAGAAAATGTTAGTCAGGGTTACAACAGAAGCATAACCAGTGGTTATTGAAATAGCGTTTTAGATGTCTTTTAAAAAGTGAGAGAGAGGTCTGAGATGTAAGGTCAGGTGGTAATTGATTCCATACTTTTCCAACAGAGTTGGAGAACAAGGAATCACCTGCTAAGTTTTTAGATTTAGTGATATTCATAAGCATTTTGTTTGAGGATCGTAAATTTTTGAGATTACTATATGGTGTAATAAAGCTAGAGAGTATGGGAGTATTGTTGGGCTGATTAAGGGCCTTGTGAGTTAATGACAGTTGATGAAATTGTATCAGGTTTGGAAGTTCAAGCCAGCCTAGTTGTTTTAGATTAAGACAGTGATGAGTTCTATAAGGGGAGCTAGTAGCAAATCTGGCAATGTTGTTATAGGATATAGCTAGTTTGTTGAGGTTCTTTTTGGAGAGGTTAGTGTACATAGGAGATGCATAAAGAAGGGTTGAGAGTAAATGAGTTCTAGCTATAGTGGATTTAGCTAATGGTGCTAGATATGGTTTTATTCTATAGAGGGATCCTAATTTTCTGTTGACTAGTTTTACTGTGGTATTTATGTGTGGCTCAAAGTTGAGGCTATTATCAATTATGACTCCTAAGAGTTTAATGGTCAAATCAGGGGAAATAAGGGTGCCATTATTAGATGTGAGGGTGAAGTGTAAAGGGGTAGTCTTTTTGGTAGGTGTGAAGAGTAAAAGTTTATTTTTTTTGGCGTTTAGTAAGAGGCAGCGGTTGGAGAACCAGTTTTCTACTATATTGAAAGCTTTTTGTGTTAGGGAGTGAAGTTCATCCAGAGAGAAGGCTGAGCAGACAATAGTAGAATCATCTGCATATTGAATACATGTGGAGAGTGGAATGGCTGAGTGAAGGTCATTGATGTAAATGGAAAACAAGAGAGGGTCTAGTATGGAGCCTTGCGGGACACCTAATGAGATAGGTAGATGATTAGATAGAGTGTTTTTCCAGAGTACAGCCTGCTGTCTGTTTTCTAGGTAGGATGTGAACCAGTTCATGGATAGTGGATTTAGTGAGTGGGACTTTAGGATGTGTAGAAGGATTTGGTGGTTAACTATGTCAAAAGCTTTTGATAAGTCAACGAAGACTGCAGAGGAGAGCATATTATTATTGCGATTTTCGTTGACACAGTTTGTGAAGGACAGCAAGGCAGTAGAGGTGCTGTGAAAAGGTCTAAATCCGTGTTGACAGTTTGCCAGTAGGTTATGATGGAGAAGGTGGTTCATTAGCTGTTTGTGGACACATTTTTCCATTATTTTTGCAATTGGGGAGAGCAGCGCTATGGGACGAAAGTTGGACATTTCATTGGAGCTTCCACCTTTGTGTAATGGGATAATGTGAGAAATTTTCCAGATGGATGGGATTATACCTTCATTTATGGTTCTATTTATCAGTATGGAGATGGGGTAAGCTATGGCTTTAGATGCTATTTGCAGGAATTCTGATGGGAGTTTGTCAGCTGAGGGGGTAGTTGGTTTTAGCTTTTGGAGAAGGGAGCGAATGTATGATGTGGGTACTGGTTCTAATTTGAATACTGGGGGGACCTTGGAGGTGGGAGTTTGTAGTTTAGTGATATCAGGGGATAGGTGGCTGGCTAGAGTTTGGATAGTATTTGTAAAGAAAGAGTTAAAGGCATTGGCTATTTCAGTTAAATTATCAGGGTTAATGCCTAAGGGGATGGGGGTAATAGTCTCTCCTGGATGAGTAAGTTTATTAATAGTAGACCAAAACTTTTGAGGTTCCTTGAGGGAGGATTGTTGTAGGTGAAGGTAGTAATTCTTTTTGTTTAGTATGATGGCTTTTTTTGTAATATTTTTTTCCTGTCTAAAGGTTAGATGGTCAGTGGAGTTCTTAGTAGTTCGCCATTTAGCCCAGGATTTGTTTCTTTGGATGATTACTTGCCTAGTTTTGTTTGAGAGCCAAGGAGCAGGTTTAGCTTTCATTCTAATACAGCACATAGGGGCATGGTGGTCCAGGATCATTAGGAATGTAGAGTTAAAGTATTCAACTGCTTTGTTAATTGGGAGGGATCTTAGAGAAGACCAGTTACATTGTTTAAGGTCTGTTTGGAATTGTTCAGGGTTAAAATGCTTTTTGTTGCGAACTGTTCTAATAGTGTTAGGGAAGGTTGGGTTGGTTTTATATCTGATTATGTATGTTAGCAGGTGGTCACTAAGGTCATCTGGGAGGATTCCTGCAGTATAAGTTTGGTGAGGGCTATTAGTTAGAATCCAATCTAAGGTGCTTTCTTTTTTATTAAGTTTGTTGATTCTGGTGGGTGAATTAATAGCTTGTGAGAAACCATAAAGGGTAATGTGGTTGGAGGGGTTTATATTGTTACATGAATTCCAATCAATGTTAATGTCTCCTAGGACTATGGTTTCTTGTGGGAGTTGAGATGAAAGCCAATTGAGTATTTGTTCAAGTATACTAATGTTGTTACCTGGGGGGAGATAGATGCAGATAATATTGATAGTTTTATGTTTGTTGAGCTGGAGTTTTGAGATAATTATTTCACTGCTGAAGTCTAGAGGTAGGTTAAGATTTATGGTACTAAGTTGTATGTGTGCTTTATAGAGAATTGCTATTCCTCCACCTTTTTTCAATGTGCGGTCAACTCGAAAAATACTATAGCCTGGAGGTGTGATTTCTCCATCTTTTATCGTGGGTTTTAGCCATGTTTCTGATAAGCAGAGGATATCAAATTGGTGGACATCAAGGAGGGCATGAACATGAGGGATTTTATTGCATATGCTACGTATGTTAAGATGAGCGATGGAGAGTGAATTGGATGGGTTGATAAGAGGAAAAGTGTTATATTTGGTTTGGGAGTTATTTATAGTGGCAGGGATAGATGTTGGGCCGGGATTAGGATGAATGTCCCCATCTTTTAAGGTATGTAGAAATATAAAGTATTTTGGTTGGAGAGGTTTACAGTAAAAGTTAATTGTTTGTTTAGTTTTTAGCTTGTTATATTTAATGTGAACCAGTCTATGAAATTTAGCACTTAGGTAGGTAGGTTGAGAAGTACTAGTTTGAAAGTTAGGTAGGTTTGATATAGTAGGTGTTAAAGTGTGTTTGGATGGGATATGGAGGGTGTAGCTAAAAGGTTCTTCATAGGAAGACAAGAGATAAGTAGTAGATAGAGTTGTTAGGAGTGTGATAAGTAATGGTATTTAGAGCCAAGCTATCTGGTGTCGAAGCTCCAAGGAGCAGAGATGGCTCCGAAAGCTTCAGAGTTGACTCCAACACCCCTGATCTGGTGCTGACACTACGGTTCTGATAGCTGCCCAGCTCCAAAGTTCTTGGCATTGATCCACTCAGAGATGCCACCAGAGTCGAAGGTACCAGTATCTTCAGATCCGATGCGGACATCTCCAAAATCTTCTGATCCGATAGCTCTGAAACCAATGGTGGTATCAGAGAAGGAGCCAATAACAGGGGAGTAGTACTAATAAGGGTCTCCAAACCTAATGTGGTAAGAGCTACAAGAACACCCATCTGAATCTGCATTGAGAGGAATTTCTTCATCATCTTGTCCACATCAGCTTTGGTCAGACTCTTGGAAGAATGTACAGAAGACGCTAATGAAGATGGTCTGGAAAGGTGATGCCACAGAGACCGCTCCAAAAAAGGGACAGTAGCCAGGAGGAGACTGAATCCTGGACCAATTGCTGCAATCGGATCCTAGGTGATTTTTCTGATCTAGACTTCAGATCTGAAGGGATGAGATCTGAATCTTTAAAAGTTTTGCAAGGAAGTTTAGGGCCCAGATTCAAAGAAGTGGTTGGATCTAGGGGATAATTTCTTGAATCCTTTTTGTCAGATTTCTTGGTGGAGGTGTTGAGCCCCAGATGATGTTGATGTAGATTTGGAAGGATGCAAACCCCTTAGGATTAATTTATTTTTTTTCTATCAATCAAGGCTCTAGGGTGCATTTGGAATGTGCATCAGATAATGGGATTTTATGTCCACAGGCAATACATCATTTAAAAGCCTAAAGTTTCTCAGCCATTTTCCTCACAAGAAGAAAATGATAAAGAAGGAATTAAGCAAAGATTTTTTGGGGGTAATAGAACGGGAAAAAAGAGAAGTAAAAAGGGGAAAAATACCAACAATGGTAATTAAAGAAGTACTTAACAGTATGCTAAGGGGGTAATACCAGTGATGGTAATTATGAAATACACAAGTAAGAAAATAACTAAATGGTAAAAGGAAGGAAGTGCTACAAAAGATACAATATTTTAAGGTACATAGGCTATACGGTTATAATGAAAATTCTAACTCACAAGAAAAAAGTCATATACAGTGACCATAACCATAAGCTAAGGTGGCAAAAGAGATCTGGGGTATGCTAGGTGACTACAGCAGGATGGGTAAGGAAGGAGCTTGAGAGTTTCAGTGTTCCATGAGCTGGAAAAAGTGGCTGAGTTAGATGAGGGGGTCGGATCTGAACCCAACAGTTGAGAAATGAATGAAAATGACAATATCAGATCTACCATTACACGTCATGCAGAGTAATGCCCTTGCCACCTTCAAGGTAAACCTAGATAATTGGATGGAGAGGCTCAAATTGTCTTACATTCTATCTTCTTGCCCTACTTGAGGCTAGAGAGAAATTTTGAATAGGGGGTTTGGCTAGGCTTGAAATGGTCTGCAGACTGATTACCTACTTCTTACCTATGAACCTAAGTGCTGATGACAGATATGAGATCTGGAAAGGCAAAATGAGACAGAAGTATTATGGGTAAGGAAAGCAATTTGAAACAGTGAAACGTTGTTGCCGGGAAGAGGTTCCCTCATCTACCAGTCCATCAGTTTACAATGTAGGGACAGAATAAACTAAAATTCTGCCTTATTTTTAAAATCCATTAAGCTTTTGTACTGTATTATACTGCATTTAAAGTAAAACAGTGTTACTATGATGTGTATTAAACAATTAATGCCAATCTACTAGATGTATAAAGTCCTTCCATGTACCTGTTTCACTCTCCTTCCATGATAATAAAAGAAATTGTTGAGATATCAAGGATATGTTAACAGCATCTGAATCCATAGATATAGCTAAGCTAGCAAGTTCCAAGTTTAAAAAATAAACAAAACCAAGAGTCTTAATAAATTTGTATAACAAATCAGCCTAGGGGACTGGGGTTGGCAATAATTTTAAGACCTTTACCTTATAAACACAAGGTACAGAGTTTGATTCTGACCTCAAGTAATCAGCTAGGCTTAAAACGACCCTTCAAGGCTGTCATCCTAGGATTTACCTAAGAACCCATAAACTTGTGAGCAGATTCAAAAGCTTATAGCCGAGATTCATGATGCTGTGAATTCTTATTCCATAAGTCCTAGAATATTTTCACTAAAGAAGGAATACTCCCCACATATTCTGGCATTTTTAGCATTCGTGAAAGCCTCCTCTTCCAAAACAAAATTTCTAAAAAAAAGCCAATTATAATTTTTCTCAGGACATTTACAGTATAATTAAGCAATAATCCACAATTGGGTGCAGGTAAATCCTGATATACCCTCACCCAGTCATGGGTTATTGCTATTGTAGAATGACATTATTTAAGAAAGCAATTGCTTACCTTTCATAAATAAAGCCTTTGTATAACAGCACTACAGTGCTTCTCCTCATTTTTCATTTTTACTGATATACTGTGCATGCGTATGAGACTTATTGTCCCACACTTGCACAGTACTTCAGTACAGTGCAGGAGAATCAACAGAAAAGAGAGAATCGTGCTGTTTTTTTTTTTTTTTAACTGCAGATGTTTTTCGAGGGACAGGGCAGCAATAGAAGGAAAATCAGGTGTGTTTCTGATAGCTTAATTTTGCAGAATGTATATGATGTTTCTCTTATTTTGCTCTGTCTCTCAGTATATAGCAATAGAAAGTCTGGCTGCTCAATGGTACTTCAGTGGCCAGATATTTTTGTATTGGTATATACTCGATTTACAACAGGCATGCTGGTTTGACTGTCCAATCAGTGTACTCGACTATGAATACCAATAAGTCATTGTATAATAAAAATGAATGTCTTCAGACAAATTCTCAGAAAACTGGAGTCTTCATGGTCAAAAATATA
Source organism: Protopterus annectens (assembly GCF_019279795.1). Taxonomy (NCBI): domain Eukaryota; kingdom Metazoa; phylum Chordata; order Ceratodontiformes; family Protopteridae; genus Protopterus; species Protopterus annectens. The sequence goes on from NC_056743.1 coordinate 1,258,922,062, forward strand.
CTGAGAAGAGAAATGGTTAAGCTAAGAAAGAATGTTCACCTACTTTAGAGTAAACATGACTCCACGCTCTTTTATTTATATTGAAAACTCTCAAAGATGTTGAAACAGGTGCAGAGCATTTGACTCTGAATGCTGACTTCTGCATCAGTCTCTGAAAAAGGATTGGCATCAGTCCCAACGCCTTCTCAACAGTCTTCTCTTTTGCCAGTGTCTTATAATTGAGTGTAGACAGAGAAGGGAAAGATGACAGGGTTTTAGGTGTTAGGGTTTCCACTTGTCCCCTCTTTGTGAGAGACATTCCCTCTTTCAGCAGTTGTGTCCTGCAAGAAAAACTAAAAAGTGGCAATTGGCCTAAAATTTTAGGACAAAAATATTTCATAACTTTTCTAAATTAGTTGCATAAAACAGTTATTTTGTATCTGAAATACGTAAACGTTATATGAAATAGCATAAGCAACTCAAATACTACAAGAATAAGTTTTTATTTTGGCAAAAAAGTGAAGTTCTGTCCTTTGCACTAGCCATGAGTAAATTTTGTCCTGCAAAATCTCATCTATTTACAGAAACTGTTCCACTTTTGGTATATGAAAAGGTAGCAACCCTATTAGGTGCAGCAGGAATTTCTGGAATTTTCATACCGGAAACCTGCATCTGCTTGACCTTCAAAGCTTTCTATGGAAGTATCAGTGTTGTTTCTAACACCAGTAATGACACAACTACATGTTTGATTTTATATCTGAGAGGCACTGATGTCAAAAGAAATTCCCCGGGCAGTTAACCAAATGTGAGTTTCTGTCAATGACACAAAAGAAAAAAAAAAGTGCCCAACTCAACACTGGTTGTAGAAGTCCCATAATTCTAAGCAGATGATATCTTCTTTTTAATAGATTCAACTCCTTTCTGAATCATTTTTTATGATTCCATAAGTTCACTACATACTTAATTTTCATTTCCATGGCTTACAAGCCTCTTTCTGACAAAAAAGGGGGCAACGTGCTCTGCTTTCCTAGCACCTTTGCTTAATTAAATTTACCAAACATATTACAGTCCTCATACTTAAAGTTCAAGATCTAAACACAAAAGAAACAGGAATAGAAATCATTTGGAGCTGTCTACTACAATTGCATTTGTTAAATGGCTTTACTCAGAAATGGTAGAAATGACAGTTATTAGAATAACATTAGATCTAGTTGAGCAGATCCATCCTCATCAACAAGACAGATGTGATTATGCAGAGCAGCATCTGAAGTTTTCTTAGGCTACCTGCCTTTCCCATTTTACCTGTAATAATATACAAAATAGCTTTTTCTTCAAATATAACACAGTACTGAAGTGGATCAAAGCCAAAATAACTAAAAAAACTCTAGATCATGTCAGTAGGAAAGCAGGGGAAAGATGGTGGATATTTACACAAGCATTGACCTGTTCATCCAGATCTAATATTACAGAAAGTATGAGGAGGTCCATATTTATCAACAGAATTGAACAGTCTCACGTTTTTCTTCCCGAGTTGTCTCCTTCGTGGGAACACACTTATAAATGTGAGCCCAAAGAAAGTCCTAGATGTAGAAATCATATTCAACTTTTCAACCACCTTCACTTATGAGTCTCAGATGACTCCTAACGTGACCCCTTGAACTCTAGCTGCCATCCACAGAGTTTACAAGGTAAAGGGGGAAATAGAAGTAGATGATCAGGCCTTTCTTCCATATCACACACACATGCACATAAACCTACAGACAATTTAGAATTCACCACTCCTCTCACTGCGAGTATATGGAATGTGAAAAGAAACTGGAGCACTCAAAAAAAAACATGAAAGATGGGAAGGACAAACAGACTCCAGATAGAAGGCACCATAGCCAAGAAATACAGCTGGTAGTGTCTTGCAAAAGAGCTCAGTAAAGCCCATGAAACAGCTGCACAATTATTATCTAAGGATGTATTCCTGAAAAAGGCCCAAGATGTAGTCACAGTCAACCATCTGGATAAGGTAATCTTAGAAAGTTCATAACCTAATTTCCTATCAGAAATGGACTCATGTAAGAAAAAGACTTGGTCCTGCTATCATAAAATCTGAGCCAAACTGGGACATCATGCTGAGTAAATGCAATAAGTATTCATTTCTGATTGAATATTTAGAAAAATAGACATGTTTGTCTCACTGCTTACTTTAGATCTAAGTGATGATTTAGTTTACGGTGACAATATCCTTTTGGAAAATTTAATTTTAAGGATTTACACATAATGCTTATAACTGAAAAACTATGACCACTAGAAATAGCATTTTCTAAGATAAATGTTTTAAGCCAGCAATAGCAACTGGTTGAAATGCATGAGGAGTCAATACCTCTAAAAAAAGTATGAATCCCACAGTGGATTGGATCCTTGAAAGGAGATTGCATAAAAGTTATACAACAGCCTTATGTACCTTCAAAGGTGATAATGAATTAGCACCTAGATGAAAATCAGAGTGTCTTCAAAGAGTTAATAGCTTAATCTTAATCTTAATCAAAGATTGGAGAAAAATAATCTAACAATGCAAGTAATGGACTTGTGAATGAATCCAAACCTTCAGAAGGGAATATAGAAAAATGTGACCATTTACACTTGTACAGTTTCCAAGTATTAGGGCCCTGTGTAGTAATGCATCTTGGCTAGTCTGAGAAGGTATGACAAGTCTCTGGCCATTACTGGAAGTGCAGTAACCATGTGGTTAGAAGAAAGTGAAGATCTGCAAGAGGCTTACTAGATGGATGAGTTAGAAGAATTTTGAAAGGCCTCAGATAATAGAAGAGAAACCACATTTGTTGAATACAAAAAAAGTCTTATGAGAATGATTTTGGAGTTGTTCTGTCTTTCTGAATGGATTTCAGAGTAAAAAAAATATCAAGAGAAAGGAAGGAGTCATGGTCTAACTTAAAAAGAACTTTCAGATGAAATCCACATATGTATTTAGCCTCATCAGTGGTACAGAGAGATAAAGCCCTAAAAGTGACCCAAGTGAGTGACCCGATTTTGGTTAACAGCTTAGGTGTTTGACAGCGCAAGCAAAGAATGATGGGTGTGAATATCCTGGAAGGGGAGGTTTGGCTTAGATGGTTTGATCTGCTAAGTCTGCCAGGCTGGAGGTAGGCAGACACAGAAGGGTCTGCTCAGAGCCCAGAGTAGGAACCTCCTGGCCATGCCTCATTGCTACCTAGCCTTGCATGACCATCACACTAAGAGAGGCATAACGGTCATAATGTAACCACAAAAGAATTCCTTCTTTTGTGGGCAGAAGTAGCAGGCTAGCAGCTCACCTCCTCTCTGGTCCTATATCTGTCATTTTTGAGGGGTACTGGCCAACCTAGCTGAAGGGAGAGAAAATTCTGTATATACTTAAGGCACTTATCTGGCATTGGGAATGTCAGAGCTAATGGAGGAGCTATGCTGCAGCAGAAGCCAGACAAGCCTTGAATACTAAAGCTCTAGCATGCAAAACAAAAAAAGATATTAGATTCACATGTATTTGATAACAGAACTTCAAAATACAAGATTTTAATACCAATAAGATGAACTTATAGGCCCACAAATCTAAGAATAGGGATATGGAGGATTTGCTAAGTTACATTTACTCACTCATAATCAAGCAATAGCTGGGGAGCTAGATATACCTAGCACTCCCAGGGGATTTAGCTGACACTTCAAGCTGTATCTTAGGAAACAGACAAGGTTTACAGTTATTTTACACAGCTTATAAATACCTTCAAATTCATTTTTTCCTAACTCATTATTCACATGACCTCAGCTAAAGCCCTCTCCCCCTACAGTAAACATGCTCCATATTTTTCTGGTCTCCACCAGCGTTAAAGCAATGGTGCATCTAAGACAGCACCCATTCTCCATTGTCAGCCAAGATTCTAATTGAATTCAGGTCACCTGAGCCACAGCCAGAGCTTTATCCTTCTACCCCGTGGTGGTGTCCTCAGATAAGTCTAAATTGATGTATTTATTTATCGACATTTAATTACCGGGAAAGTCTGACTGGGAAGAAACTAATTTTCAGTGGAGGCCTGTGGAGAAAAGCTCCTAAGTATTATAAAACATTTTAAGCACAATAATGTTACAGTCTTTAAAAATAATACAAAAAACAAATACAGTTTAAATAATTATACAAAATTAGACATAATATGAACATATTGGTTAAGAATAGATACAATTATATGACAATGATTTAGTAGCAGAGAAATTTTAGCCACTATACAGAGAAATTAAAGGTAAGTTAGTATAATAAAAACAGGAACTGCAATACGAAGTGAGCGAAAAAGCAGACTTATACTATACTGAGTGACAAAGCCAGGAGAGAGACATTGACAGAAGTAAGGAAATGAGTAAAGAGGGGAGAGTAAGGAGATATAAGGTATGATTAAGTATTTGTTTACATTTATAGATATAGTTTATAGGATCATAGGAGATTACTAGGCTATTGGCTCTAAGGCCTCTACAAGCCTAGTCATATAATGTCCTTGTTCTCTTATGGACCAAGATATATAGTCTATGTTTGCAGGCAAATCTAAGGTCAGCACTGGCTGCCCCTGTCTAAGAGGGACATAGATGAAACCTCCGGTGTAAATTTACAGTTTCTCATCCAGTTGTCTAGGATATACTTAAATAAGGTCATTGAGGAGCTCTGTTTTACATGAATTGGGAGTTTTTTCCAGAGGAGTGGCAACCACTGAGAGACATATCTGTCTCTCTAGCATGTCCTGCTAATATCACAAGCTAGGCTAAGATCCCTACAGTGAGTCAGTCTTGTCCCATTGGATTTGTGGTTGTGCAGCAGCTTTATCAAGGCAGGGTCTGAGACTGCTCTGTAGGCCAGGCACAAGCCGTCCCTAAGCAGTCTCTACTATACTGCGCGATGTGATAGGGTCTTCAGTCTCTCCATGTAGGTCATGTGATATAAACCCTAAATTTTCTTGGTGAGAAGTTCTCCCCAGCTGCTGGAGATGTCTGGTAAGGTACATACAGAAAGAAGCATTGTACTCTATTATTGGTCTGGTGAAAGCTGAGTACAGGGGATTTATAACCTCCTTAGCTTTTTAGCTTTGAATGCTATATCCTTGCTTATGAGGTGTGCAGCGTAGAAGGCCTTCCTTACTACTGTGGACACCTGATGATCAAAATTAAGGCTGCTATCAACTTGTGTTCTTAAATCTCTCACCACTGGGTTTGGACTCAGGAGGATATTATTAATGTTGTAATTAGCAGGGGTTTCTCGCCAAAGGGGACGACAATGCATTTTTTTTTTTTTGCATTCAGTTTAAGTCCATGGCTTTGACACAAATCATTTGTCTGTCTGAGCCCATTTTGTAGTATGTTGACATCTTTGGGGGATTAGATGATTGCACCCAGTCTGCAGTCATCAGCAAACCTGGTAAGCCATAGGCCATCTATTTTCACCTGGACTTTTGAAAAATAGATACCAAACTGTAGGGGGCTTAGCACAGATCCCTGTGGGACACCACTGGTAATAGACCTGCTAGTACAGTTGGCATCCCGAATTTTGACTGTATATGTTCTGTTTGTGAGCCAGTTGGCAACTCATCTAGTGACGTAAGGGTTAATCCTCAGCTGGATGAGTTTCTCAATGATGCCTGAGTGAAGGTTTGTGTCAAAGGCCTTGGCTAGGTCAAGATAGGCAGTGTAAACTGTTTTGCCTTCATCCAGGGGCTTGGTGACATTCTTGAAGTCCCCCCGGTTTAGCAGGCAAGATATGACCTTAACAAAGCCAAACTGCATCAGGTCAAGAGTTTGAAGGTCACCTATATCATTGTTAAGATTCATGATGATTCTCTCCATGGCCTTGCAGATAAGGCTTGTTAGGCTTATGGGTCTACAGTTCCTGGGGTTGGTTGAGGGACCCCCTTTGTTCAAGGGGGATTACGGTTGCTGTTTTCACTCAGCTGGGACCAAGCCAGTGCTTAGACTGAGATTAAAGAGCATGCTCAGTGGTTCCACTAACTCCTGTTTTAGACCATTAATAAGCATCATGGGATGTTGTCCACTTGTTTATGCTTTGGAGGGAGGTCTTCCTTTGTTGGCACTGTTCCTTCTTGTTTTTAGCAGCAGTTTCTTTCTCATATTGTATAACCTATTTATGCTGGATGTCCATCAGGGTGGCTTATTTTTTCCTGAGGATCTTGATTTGATCTGTTCCAGTACATCTGAGTCTATGCATTTATTTATAAGTTATGTACTTACCATAACTTGGCACCTGTGTTGTCCTTTTTCATTCCTCCTCATGGTTGGGTCATGGATCTGACTCAGACGCATTCTTACAGACTAGGATTCAAGTCTCAAGCTCCTCCCTCTTCCCATACTGCTCTGTCCTCTTGCCTAACCTCCTCAGATTGAATTTGCTGCCTAAATAACTGGTAGAACATAAAGAGATAGAAAGAATTAAGAAACCAGAGGCTTAAACCAGGAGCACTAGGTTCCTGAACAGTTCTCTCTAGGTATTTAGTAGCACTGGGTGGGGGGATGGTTGGGAGGGAAGGTGAGGAGGAATGAAAGAGGACAACCCAAATGCCAAGTTATGTTAAGTACATAATTTATAAATCTGATGTTGTCCCTTTCTTTCCTCCTCACGGTTGGGTCAGACTCCCCAGCTATACAACTCCTGGGTGGCCTCAAGGAAGGATATGCCAGAACACTGCAGAAACAAAGGAAGCCCCACTCCTGGACACAATATCCAATTTGTAATGCACGACAAAGGTATGATTTTTTGACCAAGTGACTGCAGCACAAATATCATCTATCAATGCCCTGGAAGAAAAGGCAGATGATGTGGACATAAATCTAGTTGAACAGGCCTTAGGAGGATGAGGCAAGTGTAATCCTTTTTTGGCATAAATCAGAGAAATACAGTCTTGTTATCCATTTAGCAAGAATAATCTTAGAAACTGCCTGACCTAGGCGGCTTGGTGAAAAAGACACAAACAGTTGGTCTGATATTTGGCAATGTTTTGTCCTATGAAGATAAAAGAGTAACTGTCTATGAACATCAAGCAACTGCAACATATGTTCCCCTTTGTTAGAAAAATTTGGAAAGAGAACAGGAAATTGTATGGACTGGTTGAGGTTAGATTCTGTAGCTACCTTGGGCATGAAAGAGAGGCAAGTATGGAGGGACACACTATCTTTGTGGAAAATGATTTAAGAAGGCTTAGATGACAATGCCTGGATTTCCGAGACCCTCTTTGCTGAATTAATGGTGATAAGAAAGACTGTCTTCCAAGAAAGGAACTTCAAGTCAGACGTTTTTGAGTTAGGCCTTGTAAAACAACAGTAAGATCCCATGACGGGGAAGGGGACTTTAACTGGAGGTCTGAGGAGGAATAGTCCCTTCAAGAAACCCTTGCATAATTTGAAAGTACCAGAAAAAAACAAAAATATTTCCCGAAAAGAAGTTCAAAATGGCTGCCAAATGAAGTTTGACTGTAGAAAAACTCTCCCTCTCTCTCTGAAAGGGGACATAAGGAAGAGAAGACTGGCTGAGAATGGGCTTGTAAATGGATTAATGTTCTCTTTGGAGGCCCATAAGACAAATCTCTTCCATTTACTTCTATAAACTTTCTTGGTAGATGGTTTCTGGGAAGCTAGTATAATATATCTGACAGGGGAGGTAAGCCTGGACCTTTTTACAATTACTGGAAGTGGGGAAACCAAGTGGCCAGTTTGAGGGATAGTAAATTGGGATGATAACCCTCTAACGGGTGAAGAAGGAGATCCTGTTTGGGTTCCATAATCCATGGAGGATATTTGAGATGAGACCAGAGAAAGAGGAACCAAATCTGATGAGACCAGTAGGGGGCAATGAGGATTACTGAGGTCTTCAATCATTTTGTTTTCTTGTAAAAATTTTGGAATCAATGGTAGAGGGGGATAAGTGTAGAGGAGACCAAGGGACAATTGTGAAGTACAGCGTCCCTCTGGGATTCCTCTGGAGGAGGATCAGAGCAAAGTAGTTGCTGCACTTGCTGTTCTGAGGGGATGCAAACAGATCACAGCAGGGTTGGCCTCAATGTCTGAAGATCAGGTCTGCTACTGATTGATTGAGGGACCATTCCTAAGGGGGCAGGATGGACCTGCTGTGCTTGTCTGCGAGAACACTGGACTACCCTGGTATGTGAGTTGCAAGTGGAAAGTGGTCTGAAGACATTACCCATTCCTAGACCCTCATGGCCTCTCTGCACAAGGGATAAGAGCGGGTTCCTCCTAGTTTGTTGATGTACCACACAACTGACATGCTGTCTGTGTGGATTGCAATAGTTCCCAGAGGTAGAACATCCTGAAAGGTTTGCAAGGTGAGAAGAACTTGTCTTATCTCTAGAACACTGATATGTGGACTGGTCTCTACGTTTGTCCACATGCCTTAGATCATCTTTCCCTTGCAATGCCCCCCACCACCCCAACTGGGAAGCGTCTGTGGTTACCATGGCTGATGAAGAAGATAGTAGAAATGGCCTGCTGATTGTCAGGTTGTCCGACCAAAGCCACCATTGATGATGTTTTCTGCAGACTGATGTCAACTTGATAGGACCAGATAAGGGCTGGTAGAGAATAGACCACTGAGCAGCAAAGGTTTATTGAAGCACCCACATAAAAAATCTCTCCAATGGGACTAAGGGAATGGCAGCTGCCATAGATCCAAGCGCTTGAAGTATTAGTTTTGTTGGAGGAGATGGCTGGTTCAAGATGGCTCAAACATGGTCTCTCAATGTCTGTATGTGGTGAGGGGGTAGTGATGTGATCTGATTTGACTTATCCAAAAGAGCCCTGATGAATTCTAAGCTCTGCACTGGAGATAGATTTGATTTTGTCAGATTTATGGTGATGCCCAGATGAATGGCAAGATTGAAAAAGTAATCCCTGGCTTGAATTAGTTGACGCCTGGTTGGGGCAGTGAAGAGCCATTCATCCAAGTATGTAAACTCCCGGAATCCTTGCAGTCTCAGATGAGCTGCAACTACTGCCGTGCATTTGGTAAACAGCCTGGGGGCTGTGGTGAGTCCAAAGGGCAGAGCTCTGAATTGGTAGTGACTGGCTCTCAGCCAGAAGCGCAGTTGACTTCTGGAGAATCTGTCTATTTTAATGTGATAGTATGCATCCTTTAAGTCTGAGCACATCCAATCATCCTTTCACAATAGTGGTAAGATGGACTGAACAATAACCATTCAGAACTTTGCCTTCTTTACAAACAAATTCAGTTTGCTTACATCCAGAATGGGTCTCAGGTCCCTGGTTTTCTTTGGCACTAAGTAAGTAAGTTCTGAATCCTTTTTGGTCAGTCAGGACCTCTTGGATGACTCTTTTTTGCAGTAGTGTTTGAATTTCTGCTACTGTGTACTCACTCTGGCTGGATGGAACATCAGGGAGTTTCTTTAACCTCTCTGGTGGAGGAAAGAAAAACGAGGATGTAGTAACTTCTGGTGCTGTGAAAAATGACTCCCGACTGCCTCCAGAGATAACCAGTCAGGCAGCACTTGTCTGAGAAGGGTTCTCTGAAGTTTTGATTTTGCGGTCCCCCTCTGCACCTGAGGCAGCATTGCCCATTGAAAAATCCTCTTCTGCCTCTAGAGAAAGAATCCCTGTGTTGATCCTGGGAAAACCCCTGAGATTTTGAGAACCAGGTTTTCTTGCCATTATGCTGATTTTTAGAGAAGGTGTGCTGAGGGGTTGAAAACCTGACCTCGACGACAGACAAGGTCTTCCCTTCCTGCTCGCTGCAGGTTAGGGTATCTTAGATGGATGGCCCAAATAATGAAGAGCCATCAAATGGAGCATTCACAAAGGATGCCTTAAAGTGTTCCACAAAATCACAAAGCCTCATCCAGGCATGCCTTCTAATAGCAATACCTGAGTCGGTTGCCTGTGAAGCACCCTCCATGGAATGGGAGATAAGCTTCATGATGGAGGAATTAGACAAGGAAGAAAGAGTTGCCAGTTGGGGAGAAACTTTATTGAAATCCTCCAGCAACATGGTCTCTGTGAGAGAGTCAGAAAATTACTTAACCAGATCTCTCTGATATTGGGTATAGTATGCCAGATACTTTAAAGATCTCAGTGAAAATGTTGCTGAGGCATAAACATGTTTACAAAACCTGTCCATTGCTCTGGACTCCCTGTTCAGCAGATGGACAGTGGAGCTCTATTCAGCTAGCTCCTTTTTGGTAGCTGCTGCCACAACCATGGCATCTACCGGAATACATTGATCCAGTACTGTCTGTCCTTAGGCATGGATAAGAATTTACCTGGTCATCTCAGAATAGGTTCAATTGTATCCAGCTCCTTCCAAGCCTGGTGGAATACCAAATCCACAAGCTTGTCTGCCTGGGGGGTGTCACCTAGAATGCAGATAGGCCCATCCTGAAAGCCTCCAAAAACATGGACTCTTCTGACGAAGGAAGTTGGGCCAACCAACCACCTCTCTGCATCAGGATCTCTAAGATGTCTCCAAAGGAGACATCCTCCAGTGGAAATCTTGGGGATCCATCCCCTTTATCAAAATCTGTGTCCTCAGTAAGACACTCTAAGGGGGCACCAATATACCTCCTCTAGCACATCTTCTTACAAGAAATCTCCTCTGTGGGATGTTCAGGGGAGGCCTCGGAAGAACAGAGGATTCCCTCTAGGGGAAGAGCATGGAAACTTGTCTGGATGGGCCAACTCTGGCCAGGCATCAGAGGCTGAATTCTCTAATCCAATGGGGCCAACAGGAAGGTTCATAACTCAGACAGACGGGTTGCCTATGACTGGAAAAGGCCCTTTCTACAACTTAGAACACCGACAGACTTAGGGAATCCCTCTCCAGCTCCACCGGAGCCAAGGATACTGAATAAGAAAGGGCAGGGACACAGATCTGGGGGTTTCAGGAAAATGGACCTGAGCTGTCCAGCGCCAAAGCACTGAGAGGAAGAGACGACTTCGACAAGGTCGGAGCCAGCCCCCTCCCCCGGATCTAATGGGGACATCTGGGATCCGAGACCCACTGTGATCTAACAACATCGGAAAACAAGAAGTTGGGTTGGCAGTCAGAGTAGGAAGGACAGCTCCTCAGATCAACCCAGGCTCTCTCGAGTGAATACGAACCTGAAACTCCAATACCGAAGGACGTATCAGAGAAGCATATTGCACTGGAATGGAAATGCTTGCAGAACCCAGAAAGGATGGAGTAGGCATCTGAGTTTTGAGGATCTTCCTTATCATCCTGTCCATGTTGACCTCTGAAAGGCTCCTTTAAGACCTGGAAGACTGATGGTGGTCGAGAATGTCTAAGGGGTGTCTTCAGCAGTCCGGAAAGAGATGCAACCCCAATGCTCAACTTCAGAGTTCAACTCCTCGCTCTCAGATCCAAACCCTTAGGATCTGAAGTGGAAGTGGAAGCTCCAGGAGAACTGATTATGTGTATAATACCAGTTGGCTCTGACGGGTGTTTCAGATCCACCAACGCCAAGATTGGTCTCTGATCCAACCCTGGCATCTTCCGCTTCAAGTGAGTGCAGTTTCTGATTTAGACTCCTAGCATTAAGGAGCACAACCCTGAGTTTGTTTCTGAAGGATATTTTTACATTGGGAATTTTGTTTTTATGACATTGCCTAAAAAGACACTACGGGGGAGAAAAGTACCTTTGCCAGCAACCTAAAGCATAAAGGTGACAGGTGAACACCATCTCTGGCAAAGCAATGTGGTCTGTTGACCACATCATTCTAGGCTGTCAGATACTGGATCCCCCTGGATTGACACCAGAAGCTAAGCTAATTGTTAAAGTCAATCATTTTTTGTTTGTATTGTAGCATCATCATGGGTGAGGAAAGAATGCTGCTTAGGGCTAGGAACATACCTGCCTAGGACACATAGTCTGAAAGCTCCATTATGTCTCTCCATATAATCCAGTAAAGTACAGCTGAAGTCATTCACTCCAACATGGACTATGACAAAATCATAACAGTACTTGTTACTGAGGGACTTGAGTGTGTACATGATTTGGCAGATCCTGGCACCAGACAGGCAGCTGACTGTAACCTTCTCCTTGTCCAGCCTAGTTAGGGAGACATCTGTGTGCCTCACTATGGAGCCACCTATGACCAAGACATTTGGTTTAGATATGTTTTGCCTTAGGGAATTATTGAGTGAGACACTGATGCATCTGTTATTATGTGTTGTGGATGTTGCTGGGACCGTATTGTGTGAAGAAGGATTGTGCTTGGTAGGTCTTTGCTTTTTTGGCATATTTCTAATGAATACTTCTGCATATACGGGTTTATGTGTTGTGTGCTTGGTATGTGTGGGAGGTGGAGTGTGGGTGCTGACAAACTGCTTGGTGTTTGGGTTGTCACATGATAGAGAGAGCACGGATTACAGATTTATAGTATAGATACATCTCTCGTATATTGTATTTGCATGTTTTAGGAGTAGTAGGTTGTCTGTATACACGAGGCAATTGCTACATTGCCTCAGGATGCCCATGTCAATCAGGCTTGCTGGAGAAATGGTAGGAATCTGACCTTCCATTGTGCCAGCTGTATTTTGTAATAAGTAGTGGAGGGTGGGCTACATGGACTAGGTTCTGTTGTAGAACTAGTAAAATTGGCTAATCCATGAGAGGTTTAGGGGTAGAAACCTGTGTCAAAATTTGACTTTTTAACCATTTGCATCAATACACAGCAGTGCTAACCCCATAGGTGTGCAGCTATGCACAAATACTGTGTTTAAATATCAGATAAGTAAAACAGTTTTCAAACAAACCAACCAACAGGAAAGCCCAAGACTGAGCCTTGTTCCAACAATCCCCAACTCAGATCTATGCTCTTCTGCCACAAGGGTGCAGGCAGGCCCTCAATGTAAGATGGCTGGTTTTAGTGCTCAGAAAATGCCAAACAGTCTAGATTCAGCAAGTCTGAATCTAGCCTACATTATAAATTGTTCATGTACTGTAAATAGGCAGTACAGAAACACACAGTCACAAACAATAAAAGCAGTTTAAACTAGGCAGCAAAACAGTTACAAACAGTTTAAAAGTGTAAAGAAGGTTAGAAAGATTCTTATTTTTCAGTAGAATTCACAGGATGCCTTGGATTTCATTCAGACTGACTTCAGATCTCCTGGTGTTGAGCAAGAACAGAGACAGCTTTTGGCTAGGAAGCTTTTCAGAATGGTTTTAAAGGATGGGATGGATGGTACTGCCCTGATGGATAGAGATAAGGTGCTCCAGCTCTTAGCAGCATGATATGAGTATAGACAATACCCAGCAAATATGATAGGTTTGTAGAGAGACAGGAGTTTTTGGTGATTGGATCATAATGACTAACAAGGAACATATTTGTGTAGAATGTTATTTAGTGCTGGACAAGCAGATGGATTCTTGGTAATTTTAAAAGTGTTAAGAAGTTGTGTATGTGTTAGCTGAAGGGATAGTGCTAATCAATTTAGGCTTTTTAGTGCTATACAGTGGTAAGTTCTGAAAGGGGTATGTGCTGCAAATTTAGCAACTTTGTTATAGAACTGTTCGAGTTTTGATTTTTGTGAAGACTGAAGGTTAGTAAGGATGGCAGTGCCATAAAGAAGTGTGGGGAGGAGATAAGTAGTGGCAAGTGTAGCTTTAGTTGCGTCAGTGAGAAAATTTTCATCTGTATAAAGAACCCCTAGTTTTTGATGAGTTTTTCTTGTGCAATATTGTACATTCAGGTTGAATTTAAGATTATCATCCACTATCATCCCTAACAACTTGCTATGAGAAGTGACTTCTATGGTTATATTGTCAAAAAGGGAACTTTACATTTTGTTTTTTTCACGGGAGAGGGATTTTGGTAGTAGCTTGTGTTTTTTAGGGATGAGCGTGTTATGAGTTAAAAAGTCATGATTCAGTTGCTGTTAAAACTTCCTGAGCAATTTTTTAGAGGTGTGCATGTTGTTAGATGTACAAATGAGTGTGGACTCATCAGTGTACTGTATTAGGAAGGTCTGTTGTGTGGATGTATAGAGGGTGTTGGTGAGAAAGTTAAAGAGGAGGGGACTAAGAATAGAGCCATGTGGAACACCGGTGATGACTGGAAGGTATGGAGAAAGGGTGGAGTGCCATTTTTTTGCTGACCAATATCTATTGCATAGGTAGCTTTTCAACCATAGAAGGGTGGGCTGAGACACCTAATGAGGACATTTGAAATAGAAGTTTGCTGTGACAAACTGTGTCAAAGGCTTTAGATAAGTCTAGAAATAAGGAGGAGACTAGTTTGCCATTATCTCTAGCTTTATTGACAGTATCTATATGGGTTAGAAATGCAGTGCTAGTACTACAGGAAGGGTGGAAGCCATATTGTCTGGGGGGATAAGAGTTCTTCCTGCAGAAGATAGTTTACCAATTGTTTTTGAATACATTTTTCAACTATTTTGGACAGGGAGCATAAGTTTGCTGTAAGTGCAAAGTTAGTAATGTCTGTTGAATTTCTTCTTTTATGCAGAAGGATAATGTGTGAATTTTTCCAGACAAAGGGGACGTGAGATTCCTAAATTGACTTATTTAGAAGGATTGAGACAGGGTAGACAATGCTTTCAGATGCTATTTTAAATTATTTGCTTGGAAGGTCATCAGCTGAAGTACAGCATGGTCTGTCTGAATTTGTTTGAATAGTTTTACAGTAAACTCTCAGTTAACCGGAACTCAAGCAACCAGAAAACAAAAGAACAGAAGAAATAAAGTACAATTTTCATGTGTTGCACTGGGTCCCCTATACATGATCGAAATTTCAGAAAGACAAAACCCATATGGTCGGGACCATATGTTCAACTTTTGAAATTTCGATCGTGCAGAATGGGCATCTCCATATAGTGTAGAATGAAAAGATTCCTATCTTCTGCATTGTAGTGCGATCTCGGAGTTGGTATATTTAAATTGCAGGGGCTGCTAGCAACATGTAGGTAAGTTGTCATTTTTTTTTTTTTACATGTTCGAAATTTCAAAAGTCAAACATATGGTCTCAGCCATATGGGTTTCAGCTTTCTGAAATTTCGATCATGTATAATAGACCCGTTGCAGTTTCTGTCCCCCCCTGTAGAAACATACCTTATGTTATTAGAGTTTTAGAAAGGAAGATTTAAATAAATACCCTATCTCTCCAACCTGAAAACAAGTCAAACCAAACAAATAGTATAGGGTACAGTATTAGTCAGGCCTATTTTTAACAGCAACTCTCAAACAACCAGAAACTACAGTTATCCAGTATCTATCAATCCCCATAGATGCCGGTTAACTGAGTTTACTGTATAAAGGATATCGGCACAGGTCTGAAGATAAAAGTGGATGTGGTGATACACAGCCACTGGGCTGGATTAGGATTAGATTTTGGTGAGTCCTTGATTAGAGATGCTACATTATCTATGAAATACGAGCTGAATTTTATTGCAGTTGCAGTGGTGTAGTGGTTAGCATTGTCACCTCACAACAAGAGGTTCCCCAATTCGATTCTTGGCTGGGGTGCCTTCTATGCAGTCTACATGTCCTCTGGGTGCTCCAGTTTCCTCCCACATTCCAAAGACATGCATCTGGAGAGTTTCTCCCCAGGCCTTTGCTGAAAATGGGCTCTGTCCCAGTTGGACTTTCCCAGTAAATAAATGTTAAATAAATACATTACTGGGAGAGGAGTTATGGTTGAATTTATGGCTGGGATGCAAGATTTCTTTAATGGTTGTCCAGAACATTTTAGGGTTGTTTACTATTATTCTGAGAGTTATTATAGATTATAGTATAGCTTTTTTGTCTTCATTAATTTTCTGCTTAGTATGATTGCAAAGCATTCTAAGTTTTCAAGATACTGTGGTGTTTTACATTTTTCCATTCTTTCGGTGCTTTTTCTCTGTCCTGCATTAGCATTCAACTCTTTTTGGATAGCCAAATTGCATTATTTGTTTATACTCTTTCTTCTAGGATGTGCAAGGCTATTTAAAATATTAAGGAAAGCTGTATTGAATTAATTTACAGCATCATCTAAAAGGAGGATTTTTAGGAAGTTTCACTTAATAGATGATAGGTTAGTAATGGAACTTTCTTGGTTAAACTTGGAAATGTTGTCTCTTGTTTTATAATCAAAAATAGGAGACAACCTAGGAAAGAAATCAATAACCAATGCAAACGCAAAGGTATTCACCCTCAATGATCACAGCTACTGCTAAACACTCAACCAGGAACTGGGATAGCTGAAATAAAGCCACAAACGTGTAACCATGAAAGACTTTTTTTAATATATAGGGTTTAGCACTTTCATCCCTAATAACAAACAGGACTTAATCAGAACACCAAGAATTTCCTTTAATCTTTTTATACACTTCAATTTGCATACCAGCTGACTAACTATTCAAAGGATAAAAGAATTTTTTAAAAATACATTGCAACAATAATAAATATCACTACATAAAACTTTAAGTTGGAAGCAACTCCACAACAATACATGGGTGCAGAAAGTACACATTATAAAAAAGAAGTTATGTACTTACCATAACATTCCATCTGTGTTGTCCATTTTCATTCTTTCTCAACCTGTGGGTTTCAGATCCGACTCGGTCGCTTTCTAAAGGTTAAGCTCTGAAGTTCAAGCTTCTCCCCTACTCATAATGCCTCATTCCCCGAGATTACCTCAGATCAAGATTGCTGCTAACATATTTTCAAAGTATATCAACATATACAATAATGTACATAATTTTAGAAAAGCACTAAAAGGGGTAGAGTAAAGATCAGGAGCTCAACGAGGAACAGATTCCTATTAGCAAATCCATCAGGTCATTCATAAGATGGACAGGGGGAATGAAGGTGGGAAGGCTGAGGAAGAATGAAAATGGACAATACAGATGGAAAGTTATGGTAAGTACATAACTTCTTTATCTGATGTTGTCATTTTCATTCTTCCTTGACCTGTGGGACAGTGTCCCCAGCTGCAATAATCCAGGGTGTCCTTCATGGAAGGATATTCTGGAGCACTGCAGAACCAAAGGCAGCTCTATTTCTAGAGATAATGGCCAGTTTATAGTGGGAAATAAGTGTGTGAGAATTTGACCAAGAAGCAGCTGAACAAATATCATCAATCAAAACGTTTGCCCAAAAGGCTTGAGAAGTTGCCATTGATCTAGCAGATTGAGCTTTGACTTGCTTGGCTAAAGAAACACATTTAGATTAATAAATAAATGAAATCCAGTTAGCTAAAGTGGTCTTGGCAACTGGTTTACCTTTTCTGACATCTAAAACAGATATGAAAAGTTGGTCATATTTTCTGAAAGATTTAGTTCTGTCTAAATAAAAATGCAGCTGTCTATGAACATCTAACAGATGAATATATTCCCCTTTATTTTGTTAATTGGGAAAAAAGACTGATAAGTTTATAGATTGGTTAATGTTGTAGCAACTTTGGGTAGAAAGGACAGGTTGGTACATAAGGTTACTCTGTCTTTATGAAAATTTAAATAAGGATATTTGGAGGACAGGGCTTGCAATTCAGATACTCTTCTTGCAGAAGTGATAGCAATTAGAAAAACAGTCTTCCATGATAGGAATTTCAAATCTGCTTTGGCTGAAGGTTCAAAAGGGGAATGAACTAGTGCCTGTAAAATCATAAGTAGGTCCCAAGGAGGTTATGGATCTTTAACTGGAGGACAAAGTAGGAAAGTACCTCTGAGAAAGGCCTTACACAATTTAGATGAAGCTAAAGATGAGGAATTTTCTCCGATATGATAATCTGAAATGGCTGCCAATTGTACTTTCATAGGAGAGTGACTCACCCCATCATGGAAATTATCAACAATAAAATCTAGAACTGCTGGAATAAGAGCAGTAAAATGATCTAACTGCTTCTGTTGAGCCCATATAGAGAATCTTTTCCATTTGCTCTTGTAGATTCTCTTAGTAGATGATTTGTGGGAAGAGATCAGAATGTTTCGGATTGGGGATGAAAGCCTGGAAAATCTAGCCAACACTGGAAATGGAGAAACCATGCAGTTAGTTTTAGGCCTGGGAGATCTGGGTGAGTTTCCCCCAATGGATGGGACAGCGGATCTGGACGTGGTTCCAGCATCCATAGAGGGCAAGCAAGATGAGACCAAAGGAAGGTGAACCAGATTTGTTGAGGCAAAAAGGAAGCAATGAGGATCACTTTGCTCTTCAAACTGAATGCTTTCTGAAGACATTTGGCAATCAAGGAAGCGGTTAGAAAGCATAAAGTAGACTGGAAGGCCAAGTATGGACTAGAGCATCTCTGGTGACTGCCCCTGAGGTGGGAAATCAAGGCAAAAAAACTATTGCATTTGTTGTTGTGGGGAGATGCAAAGAGATTGCAGCAAGGCTGACCCCATTTGTGGAAGATCATATTCGTTACTGACTGATTCACAGACCACTTGTGAAGCATCAGTAAGACTCTGCTGAACCTGTCCACTAGGATGTTGCACTCCCCCAAAATGTGTGTTGTGATCAGAAAGTGGTTGGTAAAGACTGCCACACACTCATTGCTTCTCAACACAGGGGATAGGATCTGGTTCCCCCTTGTTTGTTGATGTACCATACTACTGACACATTGTCCATATGTATCGCAACAGTCCCTACAGGAAGAATGCTGTGAAGTGCCTGCAATGAAGACTACAAAGAAGGACTGCCCTCATCTCCAGGATATTGATATGCAGGTTGGTTTCCTGTGATGTCCATGTTTCTTGGACTGTCCGACCCAGGATATGCCCCCAACCCCACTTGGGAGGTGTCCGTGGTCAGCGTGGCATTTGAAGGGGGGACGACAATGGGGCATACTTGTTGAATCTCTGAGGAGTGAAGTCACCAGAGGAGAGAATCTTTGCACACTCATGAAAGTTTGATCAGGTAGCTTAGAGGGTCTTGGTGGAATGACCATTGAACTGCTAAGGTCCACTGCAGAATTCTCATATGTAGATGTGCTGTTGGTAACAGGTTATGGTAACAGCCATGGAGCCCAAGGTTCTGAGTACTAGTTTTGCTGGAGGAGCTTTAATTGTTAAAATATGTCTGATATGTAGGCTTAGGGTCAAAATCCAGTCTGGATGTAGGAAGGCCAAGGTTTTGGTTGTATCCAGATATGCTCCTACGAAGTCTAAGTTCTGAACCAGCTGTAACTGAGATGTTTTGCATGTTGATGGGTATGTCCAAAGTAGGAGCTAGTTGTAACAGATAGTCCATGGCTTGGATGAATAGATGCCTGGTTAGAGCAGTTAGGAGCCAGTTGTCTAGGTAAGGAAACACATGGAATCCTTGCAGTCTTAGATGAGCTGTAACTACTGCCATGCATTTGGTGAACACCCTGGGGGCTGTGGTGAGACCAAAATGAAGAGCTGGCTCCCAGCCTGAAGCATAGATATCTTCTGGAGTATTTGTCCATCTTGATGTGGTAGTATGCATCCTTCAGATCTATTGAGCACATCCAGTCATCCATTTTCAAAAGAGGTAGAATGGACTGGACCATGACCATCCTGAACTTAGAGTTCTTTACTAACTTGTTCAAGGATGTCAGATCCAAGGTGGGCCTGAGGTCCCCCGTCTTTTTTGGTACTAAAAAGAATCTTGAGTAAATGCCTGATCTGAGCTGGTCTGGAGGGACCTTCTGGATGACTCTTTTTTGGAGCATCTTTGAGATCTACAACACTGCTGCCTCTCTCTGAGTGGAACATCCAGGAGAGAGGTCTCCAGTTTGGGGAGTTTTGAAAAGGGAATGGAGTATCCTCTGGATATGATATTTTGCACCCACCAGTCATTTGTGATGGCTAGCCATGCTTCTGGGTGTAAGAATAAGTGCTCCCAAACTGCCTCCAAAGAAGGACAGTCAGGCAACCTTTCAGGTACACTGAAAGGGTCTGTCCAAGAAAGAATCTAGAGACCCTTAATTTTGCAGACCCTCTCTGCTGCATGTGCAGAGTCTACCTTTGTAACTGTTTCCCCCTCTGCTGCTGGGGAAAATTCTCCCTGAGGTTTCTGAAAAGGACCCTGGGATTTCTTGAATCACAGTTTTTCCCTCATGCTGATTCCTGTAGAGGGATGTTTGTGAGGTAGAAAAATGGATTCTGATGCTAGACAGTCTTTTCATCTTTCTCACAATGGGTAAGTGTGTCTCTAACAGTGGGCCCAAACAAAGATGATCCATTAAATCAGCATTAATAAAAGATGCCTTGAAAGGTTCTGCAAAGTCACACAGCCACATCTAAGCATGGTGCCTAATGGCAATGCAGGAACTGGTGGGCCTTGAGGTACCCTCTGTTGGATGGGAGAGTAACCTCATGGATGCATTAGAAATTGACTGCAGAGTAGCAGTCTGGAGGAGAAAGACTTCCTTTCCTCTTCAGAGATGGACTCTGGGGACTGAGCTAGACATTTCTTTGATTAAATCTCTCTGTAGCCTAGTAAAATAGGAAAAATAGTTTAAGGCTTGTATGGTGAAAGAAGATGAAGCATAAACTCTCTTGACAAATCTGCCCATGGCACCAGACTCCCTGTTAGGGGGATGAACAGCAGAGCTTTCCTGAGCCAGCTCTTTCTTGGTGGCTGCTGCAACAACCATGGCATCTACCAGGAATTCCTTTGATCCAATGGGGTCAGTCATAGGGAGCATTAAGGATCTTGTCTGCACATTTGGGGATAGGTTCTACAGTGTCCAGGTCCTTCCACTCCCTCCTTGATACCAGGTTGATAAGTGATTCAGTGGGGGGAGGGCACGCAAGATGTACAAGGGCCGGACCCGAAAGCCTCCAAGAACACTGTTTCCTCAGGGGGTAGGGTTTTGGGAAGACTATCCACCTTTATGGTGCAGAATTTCTAAGATGTCTCTGAAAGAGACATCCTCAGGTGGAGATCTGGGGACCCTTCTCCTTCCTTGAAATTGGCATCTCCAGTAATGGATTATTCTGGGGAATCCAGGTGCCTCCTTTTGCACCTTCTCTTTCGGGGAATCTCCTTGGTGGGGTGCTCTGGGGAGACATTGGGAGAGATCTGGGGTTGCAAAGGTGGAAGTACCTGAAGGCTTTGCTGGGCCAGCTGTCCCAAGGGTGGCAGAGGTGAGATCTCAAAGACAGTATCCATGAGAGTGAGGACTGGATCCAAAAGAGTGGGAGCCAAGGATGTCCTGGGCATGGAGAAAACCCTCTCTACTACCTCGAAAGACCACCCCCCCCCTTGAGCCGAAGCTACCAGGGCAGAGGATCCATGAGCCTCAACTTTGAGAGGGAAGTTGGGGCCAAGCTGTCAAATGCCAAAGCTCTGAGGGAAAGAGATGGCTCCAAAAACTTCGGAGTTAAGGCCAACCCCTCGGAGCCGAAGTTGAGGCTTCAGCTCCAACAGCCGCTCTTCTCCAATGAGGTCAGGAAAGCTGTTGGGGTTGAAGTGAGAATCACTGCACCCCTGCACTACCAGGCTATAACTCAAACCACACTTTTCAGCCATGTAACCTGGACTGAAACACCAAAGGTGGGGGTGTGTCCATATTCATTAAGGATATCCACACCTCCAGGCTAGTTGCTCAGCATAATGCATCAGAGGTTATCCAAGTGCAACTAACTCTTGGCAAAACTACAATCCAAATTGTAGCTTGCTACAGATCCCCCACCATGCCCCAGGATTCCCACTCCTCTTTTCTTGATGTACTGGCAAATATCAGGGTTCAACCAAACACTCTAATAATGGGCGACTTCAACTACCCCACCATTAACTGGAAAAACTACTCATGTACCAACTCCTTAGTGCAACGCTTTCTGGAATTCATAAACTCCAATGCCCTAGATCAAATTATCCACACCCCCACCAGGGGCAACAATATCCTAGACCTAGTCATTACCAACATGAGTGACACCTGAAGTCAACTCCTCATTGGTCCGATCCGACCATAAGCTAATCACCCTTGATATCCACATCCCACCCTCACCCCCCCCCCCCCATTAAGGAAACCACAGTAAAAAATTTTCTCCAAAGCCAACTTCATGCTTCTTAAGACAGAATTAGTGAACTTCATGATACCCATGCAGATGGACAATACAGTTACAACTGCTGAATCCTACACAAATGCACTCTATAAGCACTTACATGAGTGCATGGATTGTGCTATCCCAAACAGAACCAAGACGCTATCCTCCAAAAAAGGAAGCCAATCTGGTGGTCCCCTGCCATAAACAAACTGTACAACAGAAGGAAGAAACTGTTGCAAAAGAGAGTAAAATCCCATGAGTGGAGGAGCTCCCTGGTCAGCCTCAGTAAGAAGCTGAGATCCCATATAAGATCCTCCAAAGCTAGCTACGAAAATAAAATTGCCCCTAATTCCAGAACAACCACAAAGCATTATATAGCTATGTCAAGAATCTCAATGGCAACACCCAGATCTGCTCTGAGTTACAACACAGAGGCACGAAAATTACAGAACCGACTGATATTGCCAACATCCTGGCAGATAGGTTCAGTGCTAACTTTACCCCCCACCCCCTAAAGGGCCCATATCTATACAGGAACAATGCAGAGTCCCTGTAATCACAACTACGCAGGTGAAAGCTGCACTCTCTAAAGCCAAAAACACAGCATCCATGGGACCGGACAACGTCCCAGGCTGCGTTTTACAAGAACTTCAGAATGAACTGGCTCCTCACTTAAGCACCATGGTCAATAATAGCCTCGCATCAGGCTTTGTGCCCACTGAATGGCACACAGCAACAGTTATCCCACTCCACAAAGGGGGAGCCACCACTGATCCCGGGAACTATAGACCTATTAGCCTGATGAGCCTGGTCTGCAAGGCCATGGAACGTATCATCATGGAACTCATAAACAAAGACATTGGTAACCTCCAAACTCTGGATCCCACCCAGTTCAGGTTTGTGAAAGGCAGATCATGCCTCCTGAACCTGATTGACTTCTCTGAGGCAGTCACCAAAGCCGTAGATGAGGGTAAGGTGGTATGAGGGTAAGGTGGTTCACACAGCCTATCTTGACCTCACCAAGGCTTTCGACACCATTACCCCATTCTGGAATTATAACTAAACTCAATAAACTAGGCATAAATCCCTACGTCACAAGATGTGTTGCCAACTGGCTCACTGACAGAACCCACACTGTAAAAGTTGCAGACTCCAAATCTGACCTTAAACCAGTGACAAGTGGAGTACCACAGGGTTCCGTCCTGGGACCGCTCCTGTTTGGCATCTACTTCTCTGAAGTACAGGCTAACACAGAAGGCCTCTGGCTAATGAAGTTCACAGATGACTGCAAACTAGGAGCCATAGTCAAGTCCCCAAATGATGTGAACATCCTATAGAAGGGCCTCTCTGAGACAGATGCCTGGTGTCAGAGCCATGGCCTCAAGCTCAATGCCAAAAAGTGCAGTGTCATCCCCTTTGGTAAAAACTCTGTACCCATGAACTACCACATAGGCAGCAATCTACTTAACACAGAATGTGTGATAAGAGACCTTGGGACCAGGTGGACAGTAGTCTCTCCTTTGATAGTCACATCGCCACAGTAATCAGGAAGTCATTCTGCATGGCACACCTCATCATAAAAGGGTTCTCATCCAGGAAAAAAGAGGTCATCGTTCCCCTCTACTCGACACTCATTAGACCCATTATAGAGTACAACCCCCCTTTTGGAATGTACCTCACAAGACATCTGCAGCAGCTGGAAAGGCCACAGAAATACCTCACAAAGAGGATTACTGGACTCAAACAAATGCCCTACACTGACCGTCTCAAAAAACTCCAGCTTTACTCTGTAGCATATCGCCTACTCGAAGGTGATCTCTGCCTAACATATAAAGCTGTGTCAAACCCACAGCTGTTGGACATGCTACACCTAAAGAAATCCCAATCCCTCCAAGCTACACGCTCTAGGGACCTAAACCTTGTCACCACAATAAACAGGACATGCTGGAGGGATAGATTCCTATCCCAGAGACTTCACATACTCTGGAACAGGCTACCCATCTATGTCAAGCAAAGTTCTTCATTAGCACTCTTCAAGAAAAATCTTGATGGGTGGATGGGAAATAGGGAGTACACCCCGGGGATCACTTCTGTGTCTCTGCTCAACAGTGGCACAGGAAAATAATTTTCTTGGGTGGCGTAAGCCAGGGAATCTTGTTGGCTAGGCTTACGTAGGCCCTTGGGCCGATAGCCTAGTACCTACCTATGAACTATTGACTCTCAGGCCTTCGGACCCAAGTGCTCTGAAGCAGGAGATTGGATAGGAGAAGGAGTTACTGGTCTGAAAGGTGATTGTCTGTCCATGGACCCAGTAGGGGACAGAGCTGGTAAGACCCCCATCTGGATCTGTGTCTGAAGGAACTGCCTCATCAATCTGCCCACCTCTCATTCAGAAAGGCTATGAGAGGACCTGACAGATGATGCTGCAGAAGATGGCATGGATGTAGTCTTAGGGGATTTCTCTTTACGGGGAGACCCTGTGGTTAGACCAGGAGGCTGCAAAGGCAGGGGAGCTTGCAGCCAAAGAGATTACTGTGTGGACTTACTTGGATCCAAAGATTTTGGATCCGACTTCCTATGTGGCTTGGCTGGAGGCTCATCAGATGAATAAGTAAACTTTCCTGGGGAACATTTGCTGCGTTCCTGGGCTCCTCTATGCTTTTTTGAGGGGGGTTGAGCCCCTGATGTGGAAGACCCTTCAGATGGGGCCAAAAAGGTAGGAGGCCATTCAAAATAAATGTATTTTTTTCTGTCAGACATTGGTCTCTAGTGAAACCCCTTGGTGGATCTTGTGCCAACAGAAGTGCAGTTTTTAAAGTCTAAAGGCTTATCATTTTTTTAAGGTTAAGTAGGAAAGGAGGAAGGAAAAGAAAATAACTCCTGCAAAAGAGAACAGCCAGCAATTGCTACTTCAAAAAGAAAAAACAAACACTTACAGAGAAAAAAGGATATGAGATAAGAAGAATGTAGTAGAGTACAAAATAACAAAGAAATTACAGACTTAACTGTCAATCTCCACAGGAGCTTAAGCAAGCAGATCACGATGCTTTTCCTATGAGCAGCAAATGAGATCTGAGGTAATCTGGGGGGATGCGGCATTATGGGTAGGGGAAGAGCTGGAGCTTCACAGCCTAAGCTTTAGAAAGTGGCCGAGTATATATATATATATATATATATATATATATATATATATATATATATATATATATATATATATATAAATATATATATATAAACTGGGTCCTCTTCTGAATCTCAAAATACTAAATATTGAATTTCAGTATCTCGAGAGCAGAATGCCTAAACTCCGCAAAAATGAAAA
Organism: Protopterus annectens; assembly: GCF_019279795.1. Classification (NCBI taxonomy): domain Eukaryota; kingdom Metazoa; phylum Chordata; order Ceratodontiformes; family Protopteridae; genus Protopterus; species Protopterus annectens. The sequence continues at coordinate 1,258,947,378 of NC_056743.1, forward strand.
TACTCTATACCGACCCTCAAACTACCAAAAAAAAACCAATGAAAGATCCAACCCTCCCCGGCATAACCTACCTTATGTTTAAGCAGGGGGCAAGCCCCACTGTGCTCCCCACACTCCCGCTACTTATATATACCAACTTCAAGGTTGCACTAACATGAACAAAACAAACCTACTCTTAGGCACCCTACACTCCCATTGAACACTGTCACACTTATACCCACAAGAAACATACATACTACAAATATACAAACTTCACCACTTTCAACACCTACACAAACAACCTCACCTACCTACCCTTACTCCTAAAACTTACCTAAAAACTAAATCAAACCACAGTTCTAGCCAAAACCTTAAGAAAATACAAACCTACCTGAATCTCCGTAAATAAACACACATTGGCCGCTGTGTTCACAACCCAGAAACCGCGAACCATTAAAGGGACAGCACACTACATATAACAGGCCACACAACACCTACTACATATTCTGGAAACTCAAATTCGACAAAATATAGTTTTGAACAACTGCACTTTTGGCATTCTGGTGTCACAATACTGAAATTCGATATTTCAGTATTTTGAGATTCGGAAGTGGACCCGTGTATGCACATTTCACTGAAACTGAAATGACTAAACACAAATCACTGAAAGCACAATTCACTGAAACACATTTCACTGAAAGTTATATATGGCCTTTTCCCCACTGCAGTGCGACCCTGGAGTTAGTATATATAGTAAGGGGGGTGGGGGGCACCGTCCCCCACTTTGGGGTGTGTGGGGGGCATAGCCCCCCCCCACATATTTTAAGTATATATTTATATTCGGAAAAGAGTAACATATTGGAATTTCAAGTATCCATGTATATAGTTCAAAATATTTAAAATATGTGGGGGTGCCCCCCACACCCCCCTTACTATATATACTAACTCCAGGGTCGCACTACAGTGGGGAAAAGGTCATATATAACTTTCAGTGAAATGTGTTTCAGTGAATTGAGCTTTCAGTGAAAAGTGCACACTAATTTGACTTTTAGTGAAATGTGCATTCAGTGAAATGCCCTAGACCCATATATATATATATATATATATATATATATATATATATATATATATATATATATATATATATAGGGTCTATGTTCAATGTTCGAACATCCATAATTTTGCACATTACATGGTCAAGACCAAATATTCGACATTTGGATATTTGAACATAAAAAAAAATAAGAAAATACAGAAAAAAACACTTTAACAGTGTAGGCAGGGGGGCAAGCCCCCCTACTTAAATATACCAACTCTGAGACCGCACTTCAGTGCAGAAAAGGGAAATTCTCCCTATCTGCACTGCATGGTGCCGTTGAAAGTCTATCTTCAAGCACTCAAAATTTCAAAAGTTTGGTCTCGACCATGTAATGTTCGATATTTTGAGCGTTCGAAGATCTGAAAGGTACCATATATATATATATATATATATATATATATATATATATATATATATATATATATATATATATATATAATGATACAGAATACAAGTAAAACATCAAATAACTATTACAACTTGGCCGCCCTAACAATGTTTACAGTTAGCATATTGTTTAGCCCACATAAAACACTGGCATTTAATCTCGATTACCAGTGGAGCTCTTGATATTCTCGAGATTATCTTCCAAAGCTCCCCATCTTGGGTTAGGTAAGACTTGTTCAAGAATAAAAAGCAAAAACTTGCTATTATTGATACACAACTGTTTAGGTTTACACAAAAGCATTACACCATTATTGATTTCATAATAATGTTCATATATTCATTTTTTGAGCTCTTTCAATTTTGCCAATATAGTATGAATGTCAGTGGCCACAAAAATCAATATATACCACACCAGTGGGATTACAATTACAGGTTTTATTGGATCTTAATTATTTCAACATCATTCTTAATTTTAGTACTTGACCCACAAATATATATTTACATTGTCGACAAGACCTAAACTTTAGCATGCCTTTATTGGTCGCATCACTATTTTTGTCTCACTGTAAATATTGCCTCTTTTCAATTTCTCTTTTAAATTCATGTCTTTTCAAGGTGAAATGGGAGGAGGGTCCCAGCATAATACTAATACTGTTGTCATTAGTTATTATCTTCCAATTATCTGTGGCTATATTTTTTTATGGCACTGCAAGCGTTATCAAATTTTACAGCAATAGTGTTCTCATATTGTTTATCAATATTTTGATAATTGTCATCCTCATTATTTAGGCCTTTACCAAGTATGGGGTAAAAGCTGGTCGATCTTTTCATTAAAATTTCTTTTTTGGGTTCTGACAACAATAAACCAGGATACCCTCTGTCAAGAAACATATCCACTAATTTATCGATCTCAGCCAGGAAAATATAGGCCATCAAATATTATTCTTGATATTCTCACCATCTGGCTTTTAACTAAACTTTGCTTTTGAAAGGGAGGATAGTTACTTGAATGTTGTTGTTTGTCTTTCGGCTTTTCCCAGTTAGGGGTCGCCACAGCGGAACTCCGGTCCGCTAATGATTGGCAGTTGGTTTTTATGGTGTCGAGTTGCCAGCCCGACGCCCAACCTTCAACGAAGGCACACCCATTCAACGCATTTCTTTTGAACGCCCACTCGACTGCGGGGAGGACATGCAGACTCCACACAGAAGGCACTCCCAACCCAAGTCGAGAATCGAATGGGAGAACCTCTTGCTGTGAGGCAACAACACTACCGCTGCACCACCGCGGAAGTCAGGATGGTTACTTGAATAATACAGATAATATCTGAAAAAAAATTGGTTTTCCTGAATAACCCTGATTTGAACTTGTGACTCTCAAAATCTTTATATAGTGCCATATCTAAATAGTTGATACTACTTAATGAATATGTATGAGTAAAGTGTAAAAAAGAGAAACTTAAAAACAATACAAATTTATGAAGTTCAGTTTCATCCCCTTTCCAAACCATAAAAATAGCATTCATAAAACGCACATAGGTAACCACTTTACTCGTATAACAGGAATTAAACACATGGTGTTGTTCCCAATACCAGAGTACAATACTGACATTTAGATGGACACGGACTGCACCCATAGCTATGCCTCTCTACTGCCTGAAGTATTCTCCCTCAAAGTAAAGGAAATTGTTTTCCAACACTGTCTCCATAAAATCTACTAGCATGTTAACTTTTACATTCTTTAAAGTGTTACACTGTAGGCATGCCTCACAAAACCACTGTATACCTATGTGGTGGGGTATACAAGAAAATAAATCTATATCATCACTGGTAACCAATAACCAGTCTAGGCAGAGCTCATTTTTTACATGTTGTAAAAAATCCCAAAAATGTTTTAGAATGTATGAAATTCAGAAAAAAATGTTTTAACAATTCATCAATTTAAATAAGGATATTTCAGGTAAGACCAGAGGAAAGGGAACCAAATCTGATGAAGCCAGTAGGGGGCAATGGGGATTATTGAGGTCTTCAAACATTTTGCTTTCTTGGAAATGTTGGGATCATGGGTAGATGAGGATAAGCGTAGATGAGACTGAGGAGCCAGTCGTGAACCAGAGCATCCATTGGGGACTCCTCCAGAGCAGGGATCAATGTGAAGTAGCTGCTGCACTTGTTGTTCTGGTGGGATGGAAAAAGGTCACAGAAGGGTTGGCCCCAGTGACTGAAAATCAGGTCCACTACTGATTGGTTTTGGGAACACTCGTAAGGGGTCAGGATGGACCTGCTGAGTTGTCTTCCAGGACAGTGGATTTCCCCATTATGTGAGTTGGAAGTAGAAAGCAGTCTGAAGACACCACCTATTCCCAGACCTGCTTGGCCTCTCTGCAGAATGGATGAGTGTGTTCCTCCTTGACTGTTGATGTACCACACCACTGACATGTTGTCCAAAAGGAAGAACATCCTGAAAGGCTTGCAATTTGAGAAGGACTGCTCTCATATCCAGAACACTGGCATGTAATCTGGTCTCTATTTCTGACCATGTGCCTTGGACCATCTTTCCTTTGAAATGCCCCACCCCAACTGAGAAGCATCTGTGGTCACTGTGGCTGAGGGGGAAGGAAGAAGGAACGGTCTACCGATCGTCAGGTTGTCTGACAGCAGCCACCTTTGGAAATGTTTTCTGAAAACCAAAGTCAACTTGATAGGAGCCGATAGAGGCTGGTAGAGAATAGACCACTGAACAAGCAGGGTCCATTGAAGCACTTGCATAAAATACCTCACTAACAGAACTAAAGGAATGGCAGCTGCCAGAGATCCAAGAGCTTGAAGCATCAGTCTTGTCAGTGAGGAAGGCCAGCTAAAGATGGCTTGCATGTGATCTCTCAATGTCTATACAAGAAGAGGAGGTAGAGTTGTGATCTGATTCATGGTTCCCAAAAAAGCCCAGATGAATTCCATACTCTAAACCAGAGAAGGATTTGACTTTGTCAGGTTTATGGTAATGCCCTGAAGATTGGCAAGGCTGAAGAAGTAATCCCTGGTCTGGAGCAGTTGATGCCTTGTTGGTGTAGTGAAGAGCCAGTCGTTCAGCTATGGAAACACCCAGAATCCTTGCAGTCCCAGGTGAGCTGTGACTACTGCAATGCATTTGGTAAACACTCTGGGGGCTGTAGTGAGTCCAAAGGGCAGAGCCCTGAATTGGTAGTGAGTGGCTCCTAGCCAGAAGTGTAAATGACTTCTGGAGCATCTGTCTATTTTGATGTGATAGTATGCATCATTTAAGTCTACTGAGCACATCCACTCATCCTTTTGCAACAGAGGTAAAATGGACAGGACCATAACCATTTAGAACCTTCCTCTCTTTACAAACAAGTTAAATTTGCTTAGATCCAAAATGAGCATCAGGTCCCCAGTTTTCTTTGGCACTAAAAAGAAGAGTAAGATCTGAATCTATTTTGTTCAGTCAGGACCTCTTGGATGACACTTTTTTCAGTATTTTTCGAATCTCTGTTACTGGGTACACCCTCTGACTAGGTGGAACATCAGGGAGTTAGTTTTACCCTATTTGGTGTAGGAAAGAAAAAGGGGATATAACAACCTCTGGATATAATTATTAGCACCCATTTCTTTAGATCAGGCCAGGCAGATGGGTGCACAGAAAAATGACCCCGACTACCTCCAGAGATGAGCAGTTGGGCAGCACTTCAGGAGCACTGCTAGGGCTTATCAAAGAAAGGTTCTCTGAAGTCCTGATTCTGCAGTCCACCTTTGCTCCTGAGGCTGTGTCTCCCCTTGAAACCTCCTCCTCTGCCTCTGGAGGAAGAATCCCCACACTGATCCTGGGAAGACCCTTGAGATTTTCTGAACCAGGTTTTCTTTCCATTGCGCTGGCTTTGAGAAAAGGTGTGCTGAGGGATTAAAAACCTGATCCCAACACTAGACAAGGTCTTCCCCTCCTGCTCACTGCAGGTTAGGGTCTCTTTGAAGGATGGCTCAAAAAGGGAGGAGCCATCAAATGGACATTCACAAAGGACACCTTAAAGGATTCCACGAAATCACAAGGCCTCATCCAGGCATGTCTTCTAATAGCAATACCAGAGCTGGCTGAAAAGGGCTATCTTCTGTGACCTACTATACAGAGGCACAGTCAACTAATCTAAAAGGGTGGCTTATAAATGCCCTAGGGCAGATAGCCTAGTATCAACCTATGAACCTATGTGGCATCTTCCGTTGAAGGGGAGATAAGCCTCAATGAAGAACTGGACAAGGAGAAGAGAGTTGTCAGTCAGGGGGAGACTATCGTGAAGTCATCCACCAACATGATCTGAGGGGGAGACTTTCTTGAAGTCCTCCACCAACATGATCTCTGCTAGAGAGTCTGAGAGTTCCTTAACCAGATCCCTCTGCAATTGAGTAAAATGTTCCAGGTAGTTTAACACTCTCAGCAACAAAAAGTGGCCAAGGAGTAAACGGGCTTACCAAACCTATCGCTCTGACCTCCCTGTTCAGTGGATGGACAGTGGAGCTCTGTTCAGCTAGCTCCTTTTTGGTAGCCACTGCCACAACCATAGCATCAACCAGAATACCTTTGGTCCAATATGGTCTGTTCTTTGCAGGGGACAAGAACTTTTCTGGTCTTTTCAGAATTGGATCAGTAGAGTCTGGCTCCTGCCAGGTCCAGCAGGACACCAAATCAATGAGCATTTCCACCAGAGAGACCACCCAAGACATTGATGGGCCCATCCCAAAATCCAAAAGGAAGGAGGTTGCGCCAATCAACTGCCTCTCCTCCTCAGGATGTCTAAAATGTCTCCAAAGGAGATGTCCTCCAGTGGTGATCTGGGGGATCCTTCCCCTTCATCAATGTCCATGTCCTCGATGATGGACTCCAAGGGGGAGTCAATGTGCCCCCTTTTACACATCCTTTTACAAGGGATCCACTTTGTGGGGTACTCAGAGGAGGCCTCAGAAAAAGATGGGGCTTCCTCTAGGGGGAGAGTTTGGAGACTCGTCTGGACAGGTTGACTCTGTCCAGGCATGATAGGCTCAAATCTCTGATCCAAGGGGGCAGTCAACAGGAAAGGTCATAGCTCAGACATACCAGATCCCTATCACAAGAGAAGGCCCTTTCCACAACATGGAACACTGAAGGACCCAGTGAATTCCTTCCCAGTTCCACAGGAGCAGAAACTACTGCAGAAAAAAGGGCAGGGATTCCCAAGCCATAGATTTCAGGTAGAATTGGACCTGAACTGTCCAGCTCCAAAGCACCAAGATGAAGAGATGGCTCTGACAGAGTTGGAGCCTCCCCTCAATCTGAGGAGGATATCCCAGATCTGAAACCTGCTGAGATCTGATGACATTGGAGCAGATGAAATCAGGGTGAAAGTCAGGGTAGAAGAACAGTAGCGCCTCATACCAGACCCTGGCTCTCTCGTTTGGTGATGATCCTGGGACTCCAATACTGAGGGACAGATCAGAGAAGGAGACTGCACTTGGAGACAAATGCTCGCAGAGCCCAGAGGGGACAAAGCAGAGAAAACCTCCAAATGGATATGAGTCTTAAGAATCTTCCTGATCATCCTGTCCATGTCAATTTACAAAAGGCTCCTAGAAGACCTGGAAGAAGCTACTGACAGAGGCCTAGAATGCCTGTCTGCTGCAGTCCGGAGGGAGAAGTAGCCTCCATGCCCAGCACTGGTGTGGGACCCCTCTCTGTCAGATCTGAAGCCTTACGATCCAAGGTAGATGTCGTAGCTTTAGGACAACTGACAGATACCGGTCAGATCCAAAGAGTGCTTCGGCTCCACCGGCACCAAATTAGGTCTCAGATCTGAGCCTACTGGATCCAAACATCTTTAAACTTTGGAGGGTGTCTCCGAAGATACCCTCCAAGGATTGTGAGGGTGTTTCTTCTAGTCAGAAAACCCTGCCTAGAGGGGGTTTGAGCCCCTGGAGAGGAACGTGAAGAAGCAAGTAAAAGGCCCTTGAGAATTAGTTTATTTTTGTGGTCAGCAATAGCTTTGGGGTTGAAACCCTCGCAAATGGAGCAAGCTGACTGCAGATGCTCAGGCCCAAAAACAATAGACACATAGGTTGTCTGCAACAAAATGCAGGAATTTACATCTGCATTGTGAGCACCTTTTAAACCCTGCTGGTAAAGCAGATAAGCAATAGAAAAACACACTACAAGCTCTTAACCACACACACCAAAAAAAAGGCAGGAAAGACAAACAGCAAACACTAAAAGGTCTTTAAAGCTGAGTGACTAATTATTAAAAGTGAAATTCTTTTTTTTTTTTTTTTTTAATGACAACAACAAGCCCACAACAGCTAGCAAGGGAGAGACAGAAAAAGCACAGGCATAGCCCACAGCCTAAAGCAGAACAAGAAGGAAAAGGAAAAACAAATTCTAACCCTCCACTACTATGGAAAGGGAGGAAACTAATAAAAAAGGCACTTATCTGTTAGAAAAAGAATTACAGAAGGATTCCTAAGCTATTCCAAGAAAATGCTGGAATCACTAGAAACCACGTCTGTCACTGCTGGTGGCAAACGAGATTTGAGGGAGTTAGAGGACAGAGCATTATGGGAAGTGGGAGGAGCTTGAGACTTGGATCATAGTCTGTAAAAATGCGTCCGTGAGATCCGAGGGTTGGATCCTTAACCAAACCATGAGGAGAAAAGAAAGAGACAACATCAGATTTGGTTATCTTAGAACATGAGAAAAATAAAGCACAACTGTGATAAAGTGAAGCTCGTCAACAAACGATAAGTCAATAGAAAAAAACGGCTTCACAGCACTGAATTAAAAAAACAAAATTTAATATGAATACCAAAGCTTTCAGACAAAGTCCTTCATCAGTGTTAAAATAAATTCAAATATACATACAATTTACACTATTCAAAAAATCACGTGACACAACCCATCCTATCAAAAACATTCATTAATTAACTAATAACATAAAGTTATATATAAAAATTATATATCAATAAAAATATATAAAAAACATTCCATACATGCAATACAGCATCCATGTAAATACATATATATAAAAAACAGTCCTATAAAAAACCTGTTTGGGACTTTATAAATTGTTGCTTATGTTTCAAAATAAGTTTAAGTGAAACCTGTTGGTTTATTCCTGTTGGGGAATCTGCTCGAAGGCAGATAATCCAATCATATTCTCTGGTTTCTAGTTTATTATTCACATCACCCTTCCTCAAGTTAGGTTCTAAAACCTCTATAGCCCTAAAAAGAAAACTATGTGTAGGGCCATTATCATTTATATGCTTTGCCAAAACATTTGTCAGTGCACCTCTCTGAATGTCTGATTTATGTTCTATGATTCTGTTCTTAAGCTTCCTAGTTGATTTTCCCAAATAAAATAATGGACAAGATTTACAAGTAGCTAAATAAACTACCAGGAATGTATTGCAAGTAGCTGTACACCTAAAATAAAACTTCCTCATAGTAGTAGGATGAATAAAAATATTAGATGAACAAATATTAGAACATGAACAATTAAAACATGGGAAGGTGCCTTTCTTACTCAAACCAGATGTCACCTTCTTATTCAAAGCAAAATCCTTGTAACATAAATGTTTAAGATTACTACAATTCTTATATGTAAAGAGAGGTTTTACAGGAACCAAATGGTTTAAACTAGACAAAGCCCTTAAAATACCCCAATTTTTCCTAACACTCTCTTCAATTGACTGACTACTTCTACTATAAACAAAAAAAACAAAAAAAAATCTTGATTTTTTTCCCACTTTTCTGAGATTTAAAAAAGTTCAGTTACAGGCTTGCTGTTCTTGAACTGTTTGTAAGTTTCTGTGAGGCCATTTTTTGCTTGGGCTAAAGGGAAGTCTCTCTGTTGATCAGTGGCAGTGAAAAACATTGAGCAGCCTGCCTGCCCCTGTGGGAGTGGTTACTGACTTGAAACTGTAGTTTTATTGGCCATTTTGGGTCAATTCCAAAACTCCTTCATCTTCCTCTCTTAAAACCTGGTTGCCTTGTGGTTTTGGCATCTTTTCAGGCTTGTTGGCTGTTGGTGAAGCACCCATCGAGAGGAAAAAATGCTGAGAGAAGAAAGGAGCCACTTTTGAGATTTTAAGTATTTTTCCTCTGTTTATTTGCTAAGTTTTTCTGCATAGCCGACTATTTTGAGCATTTTCTGGCATGTTAAACTTGACTTCTGCATTAGTAACTGTATTTAGAGCACAACCTAAAGCTGTTTACTGAATTTCCTGTCTGCACTTATTTTTAAAATCGTTTTTTTTCTCAAAATTTGCATTTTATCTGTCTTTGGCCTAGCACTCTTGTGTGGGGTCATTTACTGCACTGTTATAACTTGTTAATACTTGTGAACCTCTGCTATCTCTGAAAAAAACAAAAAAATCTTGCTTTTTTCCCACTTTTCTGAGATTTAAAAAAGTTCAGTTACAGGCTTGCTGTTCTTGAACTGTTTGTAAGTTTCTGTGAGGCCATTGTTTGCTTGGGCTAAAGGGAAGTCTCTCTGTTGATCAGTGGCAGTGAAAAACATTGAGCAGCCTGCCTGCCCCTGTGGGAGTGGTTACTGACTTGAAACTGTAGTTTTATTGGCCATTTTGGGTCAATTCCAAAACTCCTTCATCTTCCTCTCGTAAAACCTGGTTGCCTCGTGGTTTTGGCATCTTTTCAGGCTTGATGGCTGTTGGTGAAGCACCCACTAAGAGGAGAAAACACTGAGAGAAGAAAGGAGCCACTTTTGAGATTTTAAGTATTTTTCCTCTGTTTATTTGCTAAGTTTTTCTGCATAGCCACCTATTTTGAGCATTTTCTGGCTTGTTAAACTTGATTTCTGCGTTAGTAACTGTATTTAGAGCACAACCTAAAGCTGTTTACTGAATTTCCTGTTTGCACTTATTTTTAAAATCGTTTTTTCTCAAAACTTGCATTTTATCTGTCTTTGGCCTAGCACTCTTGTGTGGGGTCATTTACTGCACTGTTATAACTTGTTAATACTTGTGAACCTCTGCTATCTCTGAAAAAAACAAAAAAACAATAAAAAAATCTTGCTTTTTTCCCCACTTTTCTGAGATTTAAAAAAGTTCAGTTACAGGCTTGCTGTTCTTGAACTGTTTGTAAGTTTCTGTGAGGCCATTTTTTGCTTGGGCTAAAGGGAAGTCTCTCTATTGATCAGTGGCAGTGAAAAACATTGAGCAGCCTGACTGCCCCTGTGGGAGTGGTTACTGACTTGAAACTGTAGTTGTATTGGCCCTTTTGAGTCAATTCCAAAACTCCTTCATCTTCCTCTCTTAAAACCTGGTTGCCTCGTGGTTTTGGCGTCTTTTCAGGCTTGTTGGCTGTTGGTGAAGCACCCACCAAGAGGAGAAAACACTGAGAGAAGAAAGGAGCCACTTTTGAGATTTTAAGTATTTTTCCTCTGTTTATTTGCTAACTTTTTCTGCATAGCTGCCTATTTTGAGCATTTTCTGGCTTGTTAAACTTGATTTCTGCATTAGTAACTGTATTTAGAGCACAACCTAAAGCTGTTTACTGAATTTCCTGTTTGCACTTATTTTTAAAATCTTTTTTTCTCAAAACTTGCATTTTATCTGTCTTTGGCCTAGCACTCTTGTGTGGGGTCATTTACTGCACTGTTATAACTTGTTAATACTTGTGAACCTCTGCTATCTCTGAAAAAAACAAAAAAAAAATCTTGCTTTCCCCCCCACTTTTCTGAGATTTAAAAAAGTTCAGTTACAGGCTTGCTGTTCTTGAACTGTTTGTAAGTTTCTGTGAGGCCATGTATTGCTTGGGCTAAAGGGAAGTCTCTCTGTTGATCAGTGGCAGTGAAAAACATTGAGCAGCCTGCCTGCCCCTGTGGGAGTGGTTACTGACTTGAAACTGTAGTTTTATTGGCCATTTTGGGTCAATTCCAAAACTCCTTCATCTTCCTCTCGTAAAATCCTCTTTTGTGCGTTTTTGTGCATAGCGCAACCATGGGCAGCGCCGCCTAATTGGGTTTAAACTATTCCTGGCTCCACAAAGTCTGCTCTTCACTTTTTCCCTTAGAACTGCTCTATCTCTCAATTTAAACACCATATTCTCATTCTAAGGTCCTTCACTGGTCCAATTAAGTAATCCTACAAGTTAGCACTATTAAACCATAAGCACTACTTACTCTTATACTCTCTATGATTACCCTGTCCCCTATTGGTCCGTCTTAAATTCAGTTTCCCTATATTACTCTAGCATGTCCAAAGGTCAGTCAATGGTTTCCTCTCCAGTCCAGCTGGTGAATCTGGGAATTTTGAGGCAATGTTACAACTGTCTCATGTACACGGACAACCCTCTCCTCCTCCAAACAGATTCAAATATATGTGAGAGATGCAACTATTTAGCCAAACTGGAGGCTGAGCTCTCTCATCTCAAAACTGGTGTAACCAGTCAGGAGGAGAAGGTAACCTCACACAACACAATTCCAGTATCACATAGTCCCACCACATCAGCAAACCAAACACATAAATATACAAAAACATACTTGGAGGCTCTAAATAAAAATCTACCTAAGCAACAGAGACCTCCAAAGCAGACATCCAAGCAAACGCTACCTCAAAACAAAACACCCACAACACATAGCCCACAAAGTCAGTGTGCCAAGCAGCCACAGCCCTTAAGGCTGAATAACACACCTGATACTCTTGTAATAGGTGACTCTATTGTCAGACACACTGACGTCCCACAAACCAGGCTGAATAAAGAGAAGGTCATGGTGAGCTGCCTGTCGGGTGCTAGGATCCTCCACATAACACAGTCACTCAGGTCACTCCAAAGCAAATACAAATATGACTCAGTCATTGTACATGCTGGTGTGAATGACCTGAGATGTACCTCCCTGGACTACATGAAAAGAGACATAGAGGAGCTCTCTGATCATGTAGCCCAGGCTGGTATGACCCTGACCTTGAGCAGCATCTTACCCTCACCTAGAATGATGCCAGAGTACAAAGACAAAATGATCTATTTTAACATTTGGCTAAAATTTTTGTGTCATTCAAAGGGGATCCAGTGTCTGTCAGCCTGGGATGACATGCTCGACAAGCCACGTTGCTTCGCTAGGGACGGCTTGCACCTGTCACCACTGGGCTTTCGGATATTGGCAAATGCTCTTTCCACCTCCATAGTGCTTTTTTTAGGCAAGGCTTAAAAGTCAAACCCACCCCCATAGACAGCACAAGGAACAAGAAACTAAGGGTAATGCTGCTAAATGCCAGAAGTCTTAACCTCAAGATGCATGCACTCGAAGCTCTCCTCAGTATGGAGAACATCGATATCTGTGCAGTGACAGAAATCTGGCTCAAGGCTCCAGAGAGCACCCCAGCACTACCAGGCTATACCTCATATCATGCTTTTCGGCCCCAAAACCCGGACCGAACCACAAAAGGAGGGGGGGTTTCCATATTTATCAAGGATATCCACACCTCCAGGTTAGTGGCATTGCACGAAGTATCGGAAACCATCCATGTGCAACTAACAGTGGGCAACACTGCTTTTCAGTTTATAGCATCCTACAGACCACCCTCTCAAAGTCAGGAATCCCACTCGGCTTTCCTGAAAACATTGGAGAACATGAAGATCTCTCCGAACACCATTATATTGGGCGACTTCAACTACCCAAACATTGACTGGGAGCACTACTCAAGCCCCAGCACCTTAGCCCAAAGGTTCCTGGAAATTATAAACTCAAATGCTATGGAACAACTAGTCACCACTCCCACAAGAGGGGACAACATACTAGACCTGATCATTACCAACATGGGGACTCTATGCTCCACACCAGAAGTATATCCCTCATTGGTAAGATCAGACCATAAATTAATCTCACTGGATGTCCACATCCCGTCCCCACCCCCAGCCCAGAAAACCACAATGAAAAACTTCTCAAAAGCGAACTTCTCACTTCTCAAAACTGAAGTGGAATCCTTCAAGGCCCCAGGGCCAGTGGAAACTATGGCCCAAACTGCAGAATCCTATATAAACGCATTCTACGGACATCTCCAGGAATGCATGGATCATGCTATCCCAAACAAAACCAAGACCCAATCATCCAAAGGCACGCGTCCAGTCTGGTGGACCCCTGCCATAAATGAACTGTACAACAGAAGGAGGAAGCTACTACATGATAGAGCAAAATCCCTAATAGGGAAGGCATCTCTGATCAGTACTAGCAAAAAAGTACGATCATTCATAAAATCCTCCAAGGCCAGCTTTGAGAGAAAAATTGCACAGGACACCAAAGACAATCATAAGGCTTTTTTCAGTTATGTTAGAAACCTGGGATGCAACTCCCAGACTTGTTCTGAGTTGATTCTAAACGACAGAAAATACACTGAACCCACAGACATCGCCAATATCCTGGCAGACAGGTTCAGTGCAAACTTCTACACCCCCTCCCCCCCAAAAGAGCAAGTATCTATCCCAGCAGATGGCTGCCTCCCAAACATCTCTGATGCTCAGGTAAAGGCTGCCCTCTCCAAAGCAAAAAGCACTGCTTCCATGGGACCAGATGGCATCCCAGGTTGCATCCTACATGAACTCCAAGAGGAACTAATCCCTCAAATAAAACAGCTATACAATCTCAGCCTCACTACAGGATATGTGCCCACAGAATGGCGTACAGCAACAGTGGTCCCACTCCACAAAGGTGGAGCCTCTACGGACCCTGGAAACTATTGCCCCATAAGCCTGACTAGCTTAGGATTCCAAGATGGCTGCCGACTAGCTTAGTCCCTACTCTTTGAGCTCCTCACAGCTATTTAACTTTTGGTGATTTTTATAACTTTATACCAAACTTTTTCCTCAGTTTTTTCAAAAAAACATTTTTTAAATCTTTTTCTACGTATTTGGATTATTTTTGGCTCGGAATTTCTTATCCTGGGATTTATTTTACCTCAGAACAACTCTGATATTACATCTGTTTGGTCACCTGCTGCTTCAGTCTATTCCTGGATCCTGACATCCTGTCAATTGCACTTCATTTATGGACATGGCTACAAAATCTGACTCCATGGAGACTCAACCTACAAAGGCCAAATTGTCTTCAATGCTCTCTCCTGAAAAAGACTCCAGTTCAAAAAGATTAAGGACATCTAAACAATCTACTGAAACTTCCAAAGTAAGTAATAAAGACTTAATTGATTCAAACTTTCACTTAGAGGAATTAAAAGTAGCATTAAAGCCTATCCAAAGTGCTATCCAAAACTTTTCAGAACAGTTTGCTGATTTTAGTAAAACTTTAAAACAAATAAATGACAGAATGGATATGATAGAAAATAGAAATAAAGCTTTAGAGATAAAAACTGATTCATTGGAAAGTGTTCTTAAGTCTAAAGATAAGATTATTTCTGATATACAAACTAAGCTGCTGGATTTGGAAGCCAGAAGTCGAAGAAATAATATCATTATCCGTGGCTTGCCTGAATCTTATGACAACAAAAACTTATTATCTGTGACTAAAGACATCTTCGAAACTTTGTTAAACTGTGAAACATCCTCAAAATCTATAATTGTAGAGAGAGCACATAGAGCATTACGTTCTAGACAAGATTCTTCCTCACCAAGGATTATTTATACCAAGTTACTAAACTTTCAAGATACTTTCCAAATCCTGGAGACAGCTAAAAGTAAAAAACAATTTATATGGAAATCTCATAAACTGTCATTTTCCCAAGATCTTCCTTCTCAAATAAAATTAAATAGACAAAAACTTGCTCCTTATTGTGCTGACTTGATAAAAAGAGGGATAAGATTTCGTATGTCTTATCCAAATACCTTGTCTTTTACAGTCAATGACAAAAGATTTGTGTGTTCTGATCCCAAAGAGGCTAAAGATATTTTTTTTAAAACATTTAAAAAGATTCCAGACAGTGTATCATAATATGTTACTCTGAATGTATCTCAAATGTGATATATTGCAGTCATGGTTCATGCTTTAGAATATATGTCTGTTATTACCTAATCTTATTTTTCTTTTTCCCTAATAAGTTAAATGGAATGTAGATATCTTTTTTTTTACTTGATTCTAACAAGGGTTAATATACCTACGATGGTATATGCTTTGCAGATATGTAGTGTTGTTGTCATGACTTTCGAACTGCCATATAGTTATTTTTTTGATATTTACGGAGATAGTACATTAGTACTTTTTAGCTTTGAGTTTAAAAGTTCCCTTTGCCAGTTGTGCGGTTGGTGGAGGGAGAATTTCACCTCTCGAGACCACCTGAAGAGAAAATCTTCTGCTGACAGCACCAGCTGCATCTGTATTGCAGCACGCACCTTCTATGAACTCTCGGAAGACGTGGGTGACGTCATCATTTCCTGCGGACAGCTGCTGGCTTCACATATACAGTGGCGCTTATCGTCAGCAAGCATTAGTCTTCAGAAAAGACTTTTACATCTATATTTACACTTATAGAAGCTTCAATGCGAGTAAAGGTATTCAATACTAAAGTGGACTCATTTATAAACCAATAAGACAGGTTAGTCCTATTCATTACAACCACGCAAGAATGGATTAACAAGTATAACATATTTTAAAATATAAAGTAATGTTAAAATATACATTTTAACTTCACTGTTTGTTTGTTCAGTAATTCGATGTAGTTTAATAAATGTATTATGAGGGGATTGTACCTCTAAGTTATGTTTAACAAAGTACTACACATAGTTACAAAGTTTAGACAGACTTAAATCTAATCTCGTTGGATATATTACACATGTTTATGTGTAACTTGTTTGAATGTTACAGACCTTAGCTTATTTTGTTTTGGCTTAACATTGGATACTCAAAAGAGAATGCATTTCGAGTTTGGAATATTTCATATTCTGTTGCCATACTGCGTCCTTATATTCTAAAAGGGCAGTATAACCTTATATATAGCAGATCTAATGACACAAACATTTTAAAATGAATCCTTCAAAATGTATAAATTTACAATAGTGTTTTTTTTTTTTAATATAGTGAATATACCAAGGGTCAAGGTATTATCCAGTAGTCTTTATTTGTATCCATATTTTACCACTAGATGGCGACAAAGTATATTCATTATACAGTAGAATATTGAGGGATGTTGCTAAATAGCAGCAGTTTTGGCAGTTAACTTTCATTTATATGGGATTGATTTATAAAATTTAAGTCTCCCAGGGGTTAATCTTTGCTATATTAGAAATAATTTTAAATGCTTATACTCTAATTTCAGACATTTTTTTGTATTAGTTATTTTCTATATGAATACTGACAAATTCATTGTAGTTAATTGTGTGATTACTTGTAAATGTGTAATCTTATTTTGTTTTACTTTATTTATAGTTATCTTTTTATATATAATTAAGATACCAGCTTATATATGATATATTTACTGCTAGTTTCTCAAAGGATTATTAGTATATACAGTAATGTGATTATATTCGTCTTTTAATATTAATATATGTTATTTTAAATATGTTTTATTTTTATCATATTATTTGTTATGCTGGTATGTTAAATACTTGAGGAAATTCATTTTATCACTATATATTTTTACTTAATAATAGGAGCTTGTAGTTAAATATATTAAGTAGGGATTGAGTATGTTGGACATCTTGAATTTAGTTTGTTTTGTAAATAGGTTTAGTAGTGTAATACTGATTTTAATTTTTGTTAGGTTGATATTGAGTATTCTTTATGTAAATTTCATACTTTTATTATCTAAAATTTCACCTTTTAATTTATTTACATCTGATCTTCCTTTATCATTAGGTGTTTGGTGGGTAGGCACTAGGGTTAGGATAAAGGATATAAATAAATCTTATAATACTTTTGATATTATTTTTCTTCTACAGGAGATATTTGTTAATGTGATGACATATTTAAATACTGTCCAATTAAAATCTGTTTTTTTTATTTTTTTCCAAATGTACTGGTTTAAGCGTGGTTTGGATTTTACTTTGTGGTTTCTGTACAGCATCAATAATAATGGTTTGCTTAGAATATGCCAATTGACATAATATTGGATTCTTGGAATGTTAGAGGTATTCAAAACAAAGCAAAAAAGTCATTATTGTTCCATTTGATTTTTAAGTCACGGGCCAATATTTGTTTTATTCAAGAGTCCCATATTCCTCGACTTGATTGGAATAAAGAGAGGAATAAAAAATGGATTAGGAAGATTGTAGCCTCAGGGGACTCATCGAACTCCAGAGGTGTAGCCATAATCATTAAGCAAAAATTTTTGGGGAACATTATCGATGAGAAATTTGATAATGATGGTAGATGGTGTTTATTTACCACTTCCATTCATGGTCTTGACAAACCTCTTTTAGTTTTAAACATATATGGCCCATGTAATTCACAACATTTGTTTATTTTAAAAATCCATAAAATTCTCACATCATATAAAGACCACTATATTATAATAGGTGGAGATTGGAATGCAGTAATAAACCCAGAAATTGATCGTTCTCGCTCCACTGTTTCTGATAACTATCAATCTACTATGGCTCTT
Source organism: Protopterus annectens (assembly GCF_019279795.1). NCBI lineage: Eukaryota > Metazoa > Chordata > Ceratodontiformes > Protopteridae > Protopterus > Protopterus annectens. Next base: position 1,258,965,373 of record NC_056743.1, read on the forward strand.
AATGATTTGATGGTAGACTATAGTTTAATGGACCCAATACATACTGTTAAAATCCCAAATAGAAGTGATATTTATACATACTACTCTAAGTGTTATCGTTCATGGTCCAGACTGGATTTTTTTCTAATTTCTGATTCTATCTCAAAATATATTTTAGATTTTAATATTGAACCTAGATTCTTTTCTGATCATTCAAGAATTTTGCTAAAACTAAACATAAATACTAATACTAAAAATAAATGTAATATGAATAAATGGTCTTTAAATAATAATTTACTGCAAAATGAAGAAATTTGTAAACAATGTTCCGAAATTTTACAGGAAATGGAGGCTAATTTGGAAACATCAGATATCCCTTATGACATACAATGGGCTGCATGTAAAGCGAGGTTAAGAGGACTATTTATCAGTAAAGCGGCCTATTTTAAAAAACTTTACTCTAAGAAAGAGGAGTTTTTAAAATCTAGAATTATATCCCTGGAAAATCAACTTAGAATGAAACATGATTATACTATAGAAAAGCAAATTCTTGAAGATCAAAAAGATTTAATTTTGCTTCATCAACATAATCTATCTTTAGCTGAACAAAAGTTACTTGCTTCATACTCAGAATGGGCTCAGGTTCCCTCTAAACTACTAGCTAGAATTATTAAAATTAATTTTAACAGACCAAAAATATCATCTTTGTCTTATAAGAATAGATTATATAACACAGATGAAGAAATTATTCAACTCTTTACTACTCTTTTTACTGATTTATATTCAAAATCTTCTAATTTTGGTAAAGAGAATAACATAGAAACCTTCTTAAATTCTCTGCATTTTCCTAAACTAAATGATAACCAACAAAGTTTACTTTCAGCTCCTATATCCTTACAAGAAATCTCAGATTCAATTGACAATCTTAAATCAGCTAAATCTCCTGGCCCTGACGGGTTCACTCCGGAATTCTTCAAAACCTTTAAAATGGTAATTCTTCCCTTTCTTTTCAAGGTGTATAACCATATAAGACTCAATGACATCTCAGATATTCATTGGAATACTTCTAAAACTATCTTAATTTTGAAAAGTAATAAAGAAAAATCTGACCCAGCTAACTATAGACCCATTTCTTTAATAAATGTAGACATTAAGATTTTATCATCTATCTTGGCTAATAGATTGAAAAAAATGTTACCCTCAATTATCTCTCAAGATCAATCTGGTTTCATGTCTCGCAGACATGCTTGGGACAACACATTGTCCTTAGAGTCTATCATTCATCTTATTAAAAAAGACACAAACCCAATATATGCTCTGATCATGGATGCATCAAATGCTTTTGACAGAGTCTGTTGGAATTTTCTTTTTCAGACTATGTCTTGCTTTAATATTCCTTCATTCTTCTTAAACTTCGTAAAAATATTATACAAAGATATGTATACTAGACTCTACATTAATGGTCACTTTTCTTCTCCTATAAAGATTACTAGAGAAACAAGACAAGGATGTCCATTGTCTCCTTTTCTCTTTAATATTTATTTAGAACCTTTATTGTTATATATTATTCAAAATACTTTTCACAATGTCCCTAGAATACTTAACACCAAAATTTATTTCTCAGCCTTTGCTGATGACCTAATAATTTATTTTCAAACTCCTATATCTGATTATAGAAAAATAACTAACTCTATTGATTACTTCTCTTCTGTTTCGAATTATCTTTTAAACTCTTCTAAAACCTATATATTTCCTTTAAATCATTTAGTACATAAAACTTGTCTGTTTTCGGACCATCAGTTTCAGTTTACTTATAATATAAAATATTTAGGTATCAACTTAGAGCACAATAATAAATCATCTTCTCAAAATAATATATATAAAATTTGGAATTCAATATTATCTGATATAAACAGATGGCAACATCTAAATCTTTCGCTTTTGTCAAAAGCTGCCATAATTAAAATGAACATTTTGCCTAAATTCCTTTACCAATTTACGTCATCTGATCAGATAATTCCGAAATCTTTCTTTGAGTCTGTAAACAAAGTTTTAGCTAAATTCTTATGGTTCCCCAAATCCGTTAGAATCTCATATTCCAGACTATCAGTTTCTAAGGACAAGGGGGGTCTGGGTCTTCCTAACATACATCTCTATTATCTGATAGTTTCACCTAACAAACTTTTCACCATATCTAATTCCAAGAATATTGCACATATAAATCACTCTTTATGGATAAAAATATGGTATAATTACATCATTTCAAAAAATATAAACCCAGAAGCTCTTCCTTTTATCTCTTTGGACAACATTTCTACCAAAACTTTATCCATCTTTATTAAGCAAAAGATTAAAGCCTTTCAATCTTTACTAAAAATGTGCAATTTAGATAAGATTTCTCATTTTATACAACCAATTCATCTAAACCCAAATATAATGATCGATAACAAACCTTTTAACTTAACAAAATATCCTCTAATAAAAAATTTAAAAGTTGGAGATATTTTGAAACATCTTGACCTATCTATACCCGATTGTAAGTTGTTGAAAGTTAATTGGAACTATTCACAAATTCGTCAATTAAGACTAATAATCAAAAATAAGTTTTTATGTATAACCCCATAGAACATCAAATGAATAATCTCAACACAATTATCAAAATGCTATCTTCATCAGATAAAATGCTTTCAAATTCCTACAAGTTGATAAAGAGCTTAATGATAGAAATCAATTGTCTTTTATCTAATACATGGCTGAATTATAATTCTCAGATATCTGAGTCTCAAAAACTTTTGGCTATCAGACATACAAAGGAATTTATCCCTTTCAAAAAATTATTATACACGCAATTAATGATTAATAATGATGCCTATTATACCCCTTATAAATTAAATAAATTCAATCCAAACAAATCTTCATCATGCTCATGTTGCTATCACCCCCAAGCTGATGATCTTCATATTCTGTGGTATTGTCATTTTTCTCATAGATTATGGACCTCTCTGAAAGTCAGACTACAGAGAATGGGATACCATAAGTCTACTTTGTCCTGTGAATTTGCCATTCTTCATATTCCATTAATTCATCTTTCAAAATCAGATACTCATGTTATCATCTTTATTTGCTCCTTATTAAAACTTTACATAACACAAAATTGGCTTGATCGCACCAAACTAAATTGGACAACTTTTCAAAAAATGGCTTATTCATATATTGATGCACAAGGGAACATAGTTAGGAGTCCAAAAAAAAAAAGGCATTAAAGAACTTAGTATTAGAAAAAGTGTTAAATATTATCAATAGTTAATGCCATCACATCGATTATTGTTTCAAGATGGTATTTTTTTCTGTATTTTTTTTTCTCTCTCTCTATCTTTTCAGGATGCCTAACTTGTATATAGTGTATATATTTAGTAATGTTTTATTATTATTGTTATATGTAAACTCTCCTGAATGATTGTTTTTTTTTTTGTTTAGAGTTGCAATATTCCTATTCAATTCTATTTACATGTACAAAACTCCTAAATGTCTGTGTTTTATATACTGAATAAAAATGTATTGAAAAAAAAAAGCCTGACTAGCTTAGTCTGCAAGGCTATGGAGAGGATCATCATGGAGCTCATAAACAAAGACATTGGGGACCTACAGACACTAGATCCTACCCAGTTCAGCTTTGTCAAGGGCAGATCCTGCCTTTTGAACCTGGTTGACTTCTTCGAAACAGTCACCAAAGCCATAGATGAAGAGAAGGTAGTCCACACAGCCTATCTGGACTTTGCAAAGGCATTTGACACAATACCCCACTCGGGAATCATAGATAAGCTATCCAGCTTAAATATAAACCCCTATGTCACAAGATGGGTCGCAAACTGGCTCAAAGACAGAACCCACAGAGTGAGAGTTGCTGGAGCCATGTCAGACTCGAAACTGGTCACAAGTGGCATCCCACAGGGTTCTGTCCTGGGACCACTCTTGTTTGGTATATACTTTTCTGAGGTACAGGCAAACGTGGGAGGACTATGGCTCACCAAGTTCGCAGACGACTGCAAACTGGGTGCCATAATCAACTCTCCAGCTGACACAAACATCCTTCATAAAGGTCTCACAGAGACAGATAATTGATGCCAGCACCATGGTCTAAAGCTAAATGCCAAAAAATGTATAGTCATACTCTTTGGCAAAAACAATGTGCCCACAAATTACCACATAGGTGGAAACCCATTAACTACAGAGAAAGTTATTAGGAACCTGGGGACCCAAGTTGATAGCAATCTCTCCTTTGAAAACCACATTGCCAAAGTGGTTAGAAAGACCTTCTACATAGCCCACCTCATCACGAAGGGTTTCACATCTAGATCAAGAGAGGTAATCATGCCCCTTTATTCATCCCTCATCAGGCCCATCATAGAATACAATGCCCCTTTTGGGATGTACCTTACCCGACACCTGCAGCAATTAGAAATACCCCAAAAGTATCTCACCAAGAGGATCAAGGGTCTCAAACAGATGCCATATGCTGCTCGGTTAAAAAAACTCCAGCTCTACTCAGTTGCATACCGCCTACTTCGAGGCGATCTATGCCTGACATACAAAGCTATGTCAAATCCAGAATTAATGGACATGTTCCACCTCAGTAAATCTAAATCCCTTAGAGCCACACGCTCGAGGGACTTGAACCGCAGCACAGAAATAAATAGAACTTGCTGGAGGGACAGGTTCATAACCCAGAGGCTCCCTTCACTCTGGAATAGAATTCCAGTTCATGTGAGGCAGAGCACCTCACTGAATCTCTTCAAGAAGAATCTCGATAGGTGGATGGGGGATCGTAGGTTTGTCCCAGGGATTACTCCCGTGTCACTATTAGACAGAGGCACAGTAAACTAAACCTTAAAGGGCACAGTATACTCAAATCAAGGGGTGGCGTAAGCCATACAGAATCGGGCTAGGCTTATAATTGCCTCAGGGCAGATAGCCTAGTATGAACCTATAAGTCATAGTGTATCTTAAAGGTTCAGCACCATTATTATCCAATCTCCTAGTTGGTAAATGTCCATTAGCTGAAAAATGCAGACTAATTTCATTCCATCTCTGTGTCATTATCTCACCCCTAAGATTTTCCAGTTGACCTGGGTCATACCCTCTCTCAGTAAACTCATGGGTCATATCCATCATTTATTTGGCACATATATTGCCATCTGTATTCAGTCTATTTACTCTTATGTATTGACTTTTCACAAACCCTTTGAAGATGTGTCCAGCATGCATACTTTACCTATGTAGGTATTTATTAGTATGTACTTCCTTTTATAAATACTGGTATTCAGATGTTGGCCCTCCAGTTTAGTTTTAACATCCAAGTAATTTATATCTAATTTTGAGAAATTAATTTCAAAATTCAGAAAACTGGTTGTTTGAGTTAAGTAACATACAAAATCCTCAAGTTCATTTTCAGTACCACACCATACAATAAACACATCAACAAAACGTTTGTAAAATAAAATATTAACTCTATATACATTTTCATGTTCATCAAAAACAAATGTGTTTTCCCAGCTCCCAAGGGTGAGATTGGCATATGTTAACCACTGGATTACCCATGGCTCCCCCCAATTGCTGATGATAAACCTGTTTATTAAACAAGAAAATATCATTTTCTAAGGTAATTTTCAGCTATTCACAGAATGTTTCAATCTGTCTAGCATTATATTTACCATGTCTACATAAAATCTGTTTTATGCTGTTCACACCATATTCATTTGGAATAGAGGTGAATAGGGACTTAATGTCCAAAGTTACAAAAAAAGAAATCCATGTCAGTATTATTCTCATACCATTCATGAGAAAATGATGAGTGTCCCTAATGTAACTATGTACATAACATAGATATTCCTTTAGTATTCTTTGTAAATAGGCAGAGATGGATTCTGTAATCCATCCTCTGCCAGAAACAATGTCTCATAGGTGGCCTATATAAAGATTTATGTATTTTGGGTAGGCCATACAAGACTGGAAGGGTGGGACAGGGCACTGTTAAGAAATTAAAAATATCTATTGTTATATCATTATTAATTTGCAACTCATAGATACTAATATTCACCTTACTAATAATCTTGCTAATGTCAGAATCCTGAATTGGTTTAAAAGTTTGAATAGCTGAGAATACCTCATGCATTGCAGCAACATAATCAGCACAATTCATAATTACTATACAGCCACCTTTATCTGCTTTCTTAATTATAATGTCCTTATTGGACTGCAAGTCATGTAACGCTTGATTTTTCTGTGTAGATAAGTTATACATCTTTAAAAAATCATTATCATCATATAATTCACATATCTGTTTTTCACAGACATCATGGAATGCTGCAAGTATAGGATCATTAATTGGTATGAATGTGCTTGATTTCTTACATTCTGTTGAAGCCATTGCAGAGTTGTCCTTAAAAATCAGTTTTAGACTCAAGTTACGGACAAACATTTTCAAATCAGTAAGAACATCCATAATACTAGTAACATTAGAGGAAATAAATGTAATGCCATACTCAAGTAATGAAATAGTAGCTTGTGAAAGTACCATATCAGATAAATTCACAATTGAGCCATTCCCTAAATGTGTCACCTTTTCAGGATCAACAATACTGCCAAAAACAATAATATTATCAGAAACAGAATCAGTTAGTGTCACTAACAGCAGAGAGACTTACTGATGCTTGGATGATTTGCTTTGGGTTAGCGGACCATTGCGTTGCCTCCCGTGAGAGCGTCCTCTGGGGTCCCCTTGTTTTCGCAAATTCACTTTCTCGGGAAGATGTATAACCAGATGTTGGGGATTGTCTAAAAAAGATTTATTCATCATTGTTGCAGCTGGGTTTTTAAAAATGTTCTTTGATGTTCCCTCAACCATTCCAAAACCAGAGAATATGATTGGATTATCTGCCTTCGAGCAGATTCTCCACCAGGAATAAACAAACACGTTTCACTTAAACCTATTTCAAAACATAAGCAACAAAGTATAAGGTCCTAAACAGGTTTTTTATAGGACTGTTTATATATATATGTATTTATATGGATGCTCTACTGTATGTATGGAATGTTTTTTACATATTTTTATTGATATATATATTTTTTATATATATAATTTTTTTTATGTACTTAGTTAATTAATGTTTTTGATAGGATGGGTTGTGTCATGTGATTTTTTGAATAGTATATATTGTATGTATTTTTGAACTTATTTTAACACTGATGAAGAACTTTGTCCGAAAGCTTTGGTATTCATATTAAATTTTGTTTTTTTAATTCAGTGCTGTGAAGCTGTTTTTTTCTATTAACTTATCTTAGAACATGAGACAATTTTTACTTTGCGTTAGGATGTCAACATCTACTAAGCTCTCCACAGAGACATTAGGAAACTAGATAACCATGTAGTCAACTCCTGCAATAGGATGGGCTGTTTATGATTAAGGACTGGGTTTTAACACAGGTCTCTGTTTAGTTTCTGGAATTAAGGGCAATATGTTACATAGTGCTAGAATATGCTAGTGATATTCAGTGCACAAGCTGGCTGCTCTAAGTTTAATTCCCTGCAATTCTGCGCAGTTTAACATCTTTTGGACCTAATTCTAACTTTACAGGGAAATTTTACTGTTTAGGGCTGTAACAGAGGACTGATAATTGCCAATGTATGGTGGGCAGCTCTGTGCAAACTGGCCTGATATATAGCGGAGAAAGAAAACTTGAAAACTGAGTCCTATGCCCTCTAGCTAATAATCAACCACACTTTGAGCTCCCTGGAATGCTTCCCAACTCAGAGATACTAGATAAACACCTTATGCCAAAAGATTGATGATCCTAGAATTGCTTGATGTAAAAGAGTGGTACCAACCAGAACATCTTTTTCCATTTACACATATATGACTTTCTAGTAGCATTTTCACCTCCTTTAATACCTACGGCATGTCCTCAAAAAAAAGGTACCTAAAAGGAGGCAAAACTCAGTTTTCAGGTTGGGGTGTGTCAAATAACCTGTCTTGTGTGTGAGTAGATTCAGTTTTTCTGGAAGCTTCTGGCAACTGCCTTTTGTCAATTTGAAAAGAAGAGAGAGTCACTGTAGCTTGGGCCAAAGGCAGTTAGCACAACAATATTTGGAAAGTCCTGCTGGACCTTTTGAAGAACTCTAGGTATTAATGGAAAAGTTGTAAAGACATACAGGAGCATTCCTGTCCAAGGAAATGAGAAGACATTGGTCTTCGAGCCCTGTTTGCAAGAAATCCTGAAGCAGGATTTCTTTAATGTGTTGAAAGGAAGCAAACAGATCTAACTGAGGTGCTCCCCAGAGCTGGATCGATTCTTGGAAGGAGTTCTGGTGGAATTTCCATTTCTAAGGTTCTGTCCTGCTCATCTTATTAACTATAATTTTGTGCTCTGATGGAAAGTAGGAAGCCTGAAGTCAGATTAAGCTAACTTGCTACCTCCGAGGCATTCATAGCAAGTCTGCAAAATGGGATAAGATGTGGTACTCCCTTGTTTATGTACCACATCACTGTGGGGGGTGTCTGTAATAGCTTGCAGAGGTCTGAGGACCAGAGATGATTTAAGGTCTTTTACAGCATATAACACTGTTCACATCCCTTTGATATTTATGTGCTTTTTGTCTGCCCCTGGAATTTCACAGACCTTGCACTTTTACACATTATGAAACTGTCCTCTAAACAAAGTCTGAAACATCTGTTATGACAGGCTGGAAGGGAGACCGAAGGGAGGACCTGGCTTGAGAGATAGAAGGGAGTTACTCTGGTAGGTGGGACAGTTAACAAATCCCATAACTGGAATCAGAAAATATAAGGGGTATTGATGATGCAGAGTCCAAACTGATTTGAGGAACCACTGAATTTGTGAAGTCTGGCTATGGGGAATCATGAGAATCACCAAAGCAATGAAACCCAGAATTATGAGAAATTTTCTAGCAGAAGCCTGAGATTGACTGGAAAAGTACATGACAATTTATTTGTACTGTTGTATCTTGTAAAATGAAAGAAAGGCTCTTCCTTGGGACAAATCTAGAAGACATACCAGAAAAATAGTGAATGAGAAGGAATGAGAGATGATTTCTAAAAGATCAGTTGAAACCTCCATTCTTTGCAGGAGTCTCATCACCCATGTCAGGTAATCCTGACATTCAGAAAAAAGTGTCTGCAAATACAATACAGTCATCCAAATATAAGATGCGACTGTCTTGAAGCCTGCAGTGAGTGATCATAGGTTCACAGTAGGCTATCTGCCCTTCTGGGCTATTTTAAGTCTATCCAATTTACTTCAAAGGTGAGAGCTAAATCCTCTACCTTGTATTTGAAAAATAAATACCTTAATCATTGTCAGCCCCCAATTCCAATCACTACAACCACGTAATTTGTAAATACCCCTGTTGTACTGGAAAGCCCAGCACTTGTTCAGACCTAATAGCAAGCACTAATATACCCTGACACTTGATTGTCCAGCAGGGCAAGGCTCTTTATGCACCCCTCACCAACCAAGCAACTAAGCAGCTCACCCTACTATTCAGACATGACCAAAGGGCAATTTCAGGTGTACTCTCCAGTCCAGCTGGTGAATCTGGGTATCCTGAGGCAATGTTACAACTGCCTCATGTACACAGACAACCCTCTCCTCCTACCACAAAACACTAACATATGCGAGAGATGCATTTATACAGCTAAACTGGAGGCTAAGCTGTCTCCACCCAAGACTGGAACAGATAGTCAAGAGGAGAAGGTTAACACTTGCACCACACCTCCAGCCACACACAGACCTACTAAACTAGCACTGGCAAAAAATACACATAAATATACAAAATCATACTCGGAGGGTCTAAATAAAAACCTGCAAAAGCATCAGTGACTTCCAAAGCAGATACCCAAACAACCTGCACCTCCCATCACAAAACAGACAACACATAAAACACAAAATCAGTGTGCCGCACAATCACAGCCTTTAGGGCGAAATAACATAACTAACACACTAGTAATAAGTGACTCTATAGTCAGGCACACTGACATCCCACTCACTAGGCTGGACAAGCAGAAGGTTACTGTTAGCTGCCTGTTGGCAGCCAGAATCCGCCACATGACACAAGCACTCAGGTCACTACAGAACAAGTAAAATATGACTGTCATTGTTCATTTTGGTGTGAATGACCTGAGACGTACCTCCCTGGACTACATGAAAAGAGACATGGAAGAGCTCTCTGATCATGTCGCCTGGGCTGGTATGACCTTGACCCTGAGTAGCATCCTGCCCTTACCAAGAATGATACCTCAGTATAAAGAAAAAAATTATCAATTTCAACAACTTGCTAAACTTCTGGTGTCATTCAAAGGGGATCTAGTGTCTGTCAGCCTGGCCCTACATGCTCGACAAGCCGTGTTGCTTCGCAAGAGACGGCTTGCACCTGTCACCCCTAGGCTTTCGAATACTGGCCAAGGCTCTTGCTGCCCCCATAGTGCCTTTTTTTAGGCAAAGCTCAAAAGTCAAACCCACCTCCATAAACAGCACAATTAAAAGAAACTGAGGGTTATGCTACTCAGCGCCAAGAGTTTAAATCTCAAAATGCACGTGCTGGAAGCACTCCTCAGTATGGAGAACGTCAACATCTGTGCAGTAACTGAAACCTGGTTCAAGGCTCCAGAGAGCACCCCAGCACTACCGGGCTACAACTCGTACCAAACGTTTCGGCCATAGAACATGGACCGAAACACAAAAGGAGGGGGTGTATCCATATTCATCAAGGATACCTACACCTCCAGGTTAGTGGTGCAGCATGATACCTCTGAGATCATCCATGTGCAACTAACATCGGCCAAATCTGCAATGCAAACTGTGGCCTGCTACAGATCACCCTCCAAGACCCAGGACCACCACTCCATCTTTCTAGAGACACTGGAAAACATGAAGGTCCTACCAAACACCCTGATATTGGGTGATTTCAATTACCCTAATATTAACTGAGAAAACTACTCAAGTACAAATTCCCAGGCCCAGAGCTTCCTGGAATTCATCAACTCAAATGCCCTGGATCAGCTGGTAAACTCCCCTACCAAAGATGAAAACATATTAGACCTGGTCATCACAAACATGGGTGACAGGTGTTCCACACCAGAGGTCAACCCATCACTGGTTAGATCAGACCATAAACTAATCACTCTGGATATCCACACCCCACCACCACCCCCAACTAAGGAAACCACAGTAAAAAAAAATTCTAAAGCAAACTTCACCTTACTTAAAACAGAGGCGGTAAGTTTCACAGCCCCCACACTAAGGGATAATGCTGCTCAAGATGCAGAAACCTTTACAAATGCACTCTATGAGCACCTACAAGGATGCATGGATCGTGCCATCCCTAGCAAAACCAAGACTCACTCCTCTAAGAGAAGGAAACCAGTCTGGTGGAACCCAGCCATAAACAGGCTATACAATAGAAGGAGGAAACTAGTTCAGAAAAAAAGCAAATCCCAAGAAGGAAATACATCCCTGATCAGGATCAGTAAGAAACTTTAAGGTCCCTCATAGAATCATCCAAGGCTAACTTTGAAAGAAAAATAGCCAAGGATTCAAAAGATAACCACAAAGCCTTCTTTAGCTATGTTAAGAATCTAAGTGGCAACTTGCAGATATGCACTGAACTAGTGCAAAATAGCACAAAATATACTGAACTTACTGATATTGCCAGCATCCTGGCAGATAGATTCAGTGCAAACTTCACCCCCTCTCACCCCCAAAGGGGCCCACAACAATGCCAAAAAAGTGTAGTGTCCCGGAAATCAGACGCACAGGTGAAAACATCCCTTTCAAAAGCCAAAAACATAGCGTCAATGGGGTCAAATGGAGTCCCAGGCTGCGTCTTGCATGAACTACAGAACAAACTAACCCCCCACTTAAACATGCTGTTCAACCTCAGCCTCTCCACAGGCTACATGCTCATAGAATGGCACACAGCAATGGTTATTCCACTCCACAAAGGAGGGGTCACAACTGACCCTGGTAACTATCGCCCCATAAGCCTGACTAGCCTGGTCTGCAAGGCTATGGAGCGCATCATCATGGAACTCATTATTAAAGACATTGGGAACCTCCAAACACTTGACCAGACCAGTTCGGCTTTGTTAAGGGCAGATCATGCCAACTAAACCTGGTTGACTTCTTCAAGATAGTCACCAAGGCCATAGATGAGGGAAAGGTTGTTCACACAGCCTACCTTGACCTCGTCAAGGCTTTCGACACCATTCCCCACTCGGGTATTACAGAAAACCTCACCAGCCTGAACATAAACCCCTACATCATGAGATGGGTTGCCAACTGGCTTATAGACAGAACTCACACGGTAAGAATAGCGGGCTCCAGGTACGACTCTAAACAGGCACAAGTGGTGTCCTGCAAGGCTCAGTCCTGGGACCCCTACTGTTTGGCATATACTTCTCAGAAGTACAGGCAAACACAGGAGGACTATGGCTAACCAAGTTTGCTGATGACTGCAAACTGGGAGCCATAGTTGACTCTCCGGCTGACACAGACATCCTCCAAAAGGGCCTTACTGAGATGGACACCTGGTGTCAAAGGCATGGCCTCAAGCTAAATGCCAAAAAACGCATAGCCATCCTGTTTGTGAAAAACAAAACACCCATGAATTACCAGATAGGTGGCAGCCCCCTTAATACAGAAGAGGTAATAAGAGATCTGGGGACCCAGGTAGATAGCGATCTCTCCTTTGACAATCATATTGCCAAAGTAGTTAGGAAATCCTTCTATGTGGCCCATCTAATTACTAAAGGGTTTGCATCTAGAAATAAAGAGGTTATAGTGCCCCTCTACTTGCCACTCATCAGACCCATCAGAGTACAATGCCCCAATTTGGGATGTACCTCACAAGACACTTCCAACAGCTGGAGAGACCACAAAAGTATCTCACCAAGAAAATTACTGGCCTCAAACATATGTCCTATGCAGCCCGAATGAAAAAACTCCGGGTTTGCTCAGTGGCATATCGCTTACTCAGAGGTGATCTCTGCCTGACTTACAAAGCCATGTCCAACTCAGAATTGATGGACATGCTCCACCTAAAGAAATCCAAGTCACTGCGAGCCATGAGCTCTAGTGAGCTAAACCTCACCACAACAATAAATAAAACATGCTGGTGGGATAGATTCCTGTCACAGAGACTCCCCATGCTTTGGAACAAAATTCCAAACTACATTAGGCAGAGCCCCTCACTAACACTCTTCAAGAGAAACCTTGACGAATCGATGAGTAACAGAAAATGCACCCCTGGGATCACTTCATTGGCTCTGCCTGACAGAGGATCAGTTAATTAATCAATGGGGCAGCGAAAGCCGACACGCTCTGGCTAGGCTTATAAATGCCCTCGGGCAGATTGCCTAGCACCTACCTATGAACCTATAAGTGAAAGGGTAAGACAAAGGATGGATAATAAGTCATACACAATTAATCTTAAAAAAGCACAAATTCCTTGCAAACTAAAATGTGTTGATAAATACATTTTAGGTCAATGTTAGCATGAAGCTGCAAGGGAGTATGAGCAGCAATAGGATTTAAAGGTATAACATTTTGACTTTTAGAATCTTGACAAAAAGATTGAGAAAGGAGAGGTCTACAACTGGCGTCCAAGTTCCCTTTTTCTCTAAAACAAAGATATTTGAATAATAAACTTTTCCCATCTGAGCTTCTATCACCCCAAAACATATTATAAAATAGGAGGAAACATAGATGCCTGATTTGCAAGATGAGGAACAATCCCTTTGGAAAACAAACCTTTGCCAGTTTGCAAATGTTGTAGCAAACAACATTGACTATTTAATTATAATGTGATCTGTATCTAATGAGGTGGTGTCTGGGGAATGAAAGATCTATACAACAGCCTCCGGGGATGAAGTGCAGAAGCCGTATGCATGAAGTTATATCCTGCCCTGAAAAATTGAAAACTGCATTCCAAGGTAGGGATGCATCATAACTGTGATCACCAATATCTTCTCTGTTGCTTGTACTTGGCCTTGTAACATGGGAGGCAGTCTTCCTGTATAATTCAGCACCATGTTATAATGAATAAAACACATAGTACTAGACACATTTAATGAAAACATAACAAGATTCGACAAATGGTTTTGCAAAGTTCCTTCCAGAGATAAAAACAGAAAAAAAGAGCACCCAGAACTTAAATATGAAATTAATTCCAGTTCACTAAATAATCAAAATCAGGGAAATAAATTAACCAGGCTGTTCTGATCTATTTCATTGTTTAATCCTCCAGATCTTAAAGTGCCAAAATTTAATATATGCTTTCTCTCAATAACTTTTCTTTCCAAGTAATACGATCTCTTACATTAGGAATTGCTTAACATTGCAGTCCCTTGCATGTTTTTCTAAACAATACATGGCAACAAAGCTCTTTTCACTTCATGGCATTATATATCCCAGACATAATCTTGAACTTTTAAAAATTTCTTGTAGTCTTGTGGTCTGCAACTCAGATTGAAATTCTCACTAAATAACTTACTACAACTGTGAGACTTGAATAACTTGATTAGACAACATTTCAGGGAAGATCAGCACTGAGAAGATTTTTCTAATTTATACTCTGAAAATGAATATTTTTCTTGTTTCGAGGATGAATTGTTTGGTATTAATCGCTTTAAAATAAAAAATAAAAGATTTTTCACATGCAGTAAATCATCAAACAGAGCAACTGTTTAGGAAACATATTACTTGTAACACAATGTGGAATATAATTTGGATAAAATGCAATGGTAAACTTAAAAAATGAAGAATGAGTGAAGTTTGATTAAGTCATCAGATTAAGGAAAGCACTTTTAAATATTCAACATTATTTATGAATGTGTTTAGAACATCTTCCAGACAATAACATTTTTTTATGGTTGATGAGAAAATATAAGGAATCGTACATTTACTTTTCTAAATAAAGGAATAGAACTTTTTCATGAATAAAATGTCAAATTAACCTTTTATTGATAACATCCTAGGGTTTCTTCCTTTACTGTCCACTGAATGTCCATAGAGCTGGGAGACCAATTCAATTATGGTGTAAGAACAATTTTGTCAAACTTGCTACAGTTAGAGTTACTAGCAAGCATTCAACAGAAACAGTTCTGCATCTACAGTTTTAGACTAGACTCAAGACATCTACTGCAAAAGATAAAGTGGTACAAGAAAATGCACTAGATCCTAATTAATATGGCTATCTTACAATAGTCAATTAATGCAAGGCATGGAGGCTACTTTCTTTTTTGGTTGAAGGTCTAAGTAAGGAATACTTGCTCCAGCTTATTATATTTTGTTTGCAAAACAATTTTTGATGAAGTATAGTATCAATAAATCAATGGGATATCAGTAGGCACTCCCTTGCTCCATGTGAATCTACTCATGTTTCACATTTTCAGTCATAATTTTTAATCACTGTGCATTAACTTAGCTTTCAATATATTGATGACTAAATATTTTTTCTGTAAAGGGGCATCCAAGAATTTCCAGGGCAACTTGACTCATAATAGGTCTTGAAATTCAGCTTAAAGGTTGAATGTAAGGTAGCTAATTATTTAGACACTATAATGCTCATGACAGACGTTTAACTCACCAGGCAAAACTTTACAAAAAAACAACAGGAACTATGGATTATTTGTGTGGAGACAGCAGTCATCCTTCACATTCACTGCAGTAATTGTATTATGGGATGCTTTAAGAGCAAGACAAGCCTGTGGTAAATATGAAACTTACTTAAGCAGAAAAAGATATGTATGTTTACCAATGGTAAGATATTATGAATTCTTACTGGAAAGCTACCACCACCATGCCTAGACATTAACTGCTATACAACAAAGGTTGACATAAATGAAAGTAGCCAGGACAGAATTCTTGAACATTTTATTATGGAACATGACATCATGTCTAAGACAATTGCCCATGTAGCTAAAGAATTAGGGTAGATCACATGCTGTGACTATTTTTTATGAACAGTTTTTATTCAGTACAGGACAGTGTTGACGATATGCCAGTCTGTAAGGAAACTTGTGGAAATTGCCCTGGCCATTTCCAAAAGTAGAGAGAACCATTGTTGCCTGGGCCAGAAGGGGGACATCACAATGAAAATCAGTAAAGCTGTCTTCCCAGTAAGGGACTTTAGGAAAGTACTAGCTGCAGGTACCAATGAAAGTAAAGTTAACATCTGATGTCTCTTTCATTCCTCCACACATATGGGCTACGGATCCTTCCTCAGATCTGACTTGGCCACATTTATTTCTGACTAGGATCCAAGTCATAAGCTCCTCCCACTACCCACAATGTCCTGCACTACAACCAACCTCCTCAGATCTTTTTGTGCCACCAGCAGAATCAGACATGGACGCCTTAGTCTTGAGCACTTCAGTGTTTTGCCTTTCAGTATTTTCTTTACAGAAAAGTTTTAACCCAAGAGCTATTGCTAACTGCAGAAACAAACTAATGTTGAAGGGTCTTCTGCCTGCTTCCTCTCCAGGGGCTCAAACCCCCTCTAAGAGCCACTTGGGATTCTCCAACTCCAAGAAGTGTCCTCATAAATCGTCGAGGGCATCTTTGGAGCTGCCTGCTAAGGTCCAGAGGCCCACGGATCCAAACACTTCAGATCACAAACCCACCTCCGCTCCAATGGATCTGAAGCTTTCCTTGGATCCGTCAGGGTAATCACAAGCTTATTGGAAACTGCTACCCCTTCCACCTCAGATCCTAAGCCTATGGATCTGACAGCGAAGGGCCCTTCACGAGTGCTGGGGTTTGAGTCAGCTCCTTTACCTGGTCTACAGCAGACTCCCTTCCAGGCACTCTAGACCCTCCTCTGTAGCTTCCTCCATGTCTTTCAGGAGTCTTTCAGAGGCCGATGTGGACAGGACAATCAGGAAGATTCTCAAGACTCAAATCCAGCTGGGGGTGTTCTCGGCTCCATCCCCTATGGGATCTGTGAGTCTCTCCCTCCAAGTCCAATCTCTTCTTCCAATCTGTCCTTTGACTTCAGAGTTACAGGATCATAACCAAACAAGGAATTCGGGAGTCGAGTGTACAAAGCCTGCTTTCCTCCACTCTGACTGTTATCTTGACCACTTTGGTTCTGTTGTCTTAAGATTGTAGCAAGTCTCAGATTTTGGATGACCCCATTAGATCTGGGGGTAGTGGGTTTGGCTCCTACCTTGTCAGAGCCATATCTTCCTTGAGGTGCTTTGGTGCCAGACAGCTCGGGTCTGATTCTGCCGGGGACCCAGGGCTCTTGACCCTATCTTCTTCTGTTGCTTCAGCTCTGGTGGAGTTTGAGAGGGATTCTCTGTGTCCTTTGGCATTCCAAGTGGTAGAAAGGGCTTTCTCTATCCATAGGGATCCAGTCCCTTTGAGCCATGATCCTTCTCATCAACTTCCCTTGGATCAGAGACTTGAGCTTGTCATTCCTGTCCCAAGTCAGCCCATTCAGACTGGTCTCCAAACACTTTCCCCAGAGGGAGCTCCCTCCTCTTCAGAGACCTCCCCCTTAGCACCCCACAGAAGAGATTCCTCTTAAGAAGATGTGTGAAAGGAGGCACATCGACTTCCCTCGGAGTCAATCACAGAGAATATAGACATTGATGAAGGGGAGGGATTCCCCCAGATCACCGGAGGACGTCTCCTTCAAACATATTTTAGAGATTCAGTGGCAGAGGTGCACGGTCAGCCCAACCTCCCTCTCAAAGGAGTCTATATTTTTAGAGGTCTTCGGGACGGGCCCATCTACATTCTGGGTGGTTCCCCCAACAGACGAGTTAATGGATTTGGTGTCCAGCCGGGCCTGGAAAGAGCAGGATTCAGTCGAACCAATCCCCAAGTGCCCTGAAAATTTTTTGTCTCCCCCCCCCCCCAAACACAGACCTTACTGGAGTAACAGTAACCAATGGATGGCATGGTTGTGGCAGCAGCTACCAAAAAGGAGCTAGCAGAACACAGTTCCACTGTCTAGCCACCAAACAGGAACTCCAGAGTGATGGATAGGTTTGGTAAGTGTGTTTATGCCTCGGTCATCTTCTTGCTGAGGGTGTTGAACCACCTGGCAAATTTTACTCTCTTGCAGAGGGACCTGGTGAAAGAACTATCAGACTCTCTGGCTGAGACCATGTCGCCGGAGGACATCAAGAAAGTCTCCCCCCCCCGATTGACTACTCTTTCGCCCTTGTCCAACTCCTCCATGAGGCTGATTTCCCATTCCATGGAAGGCACCCCTGAGGCAGCCAGCTCAGGTACTGGTATTTAAAAACATGCCTGGATGAGGTTTTGTGATCTCATGGAGCCTTTTAATGCGTCCTTTGTTAACACCTCCTTCGGTGGATCCTCACTCTTCGGTCCATCAGTCAGAGAATGGAAGACCTTGTCTGACTTCTGGATCAAGTTCTCCACTCCACAGAGCACCTTTTTTAGAAATCAGTGTAGTGGAACGAAAACCTGGTTCTGTAAATCCCAGGGGTCTTCCCAAGATCAATACGGGGATTCTTCCTCTAGGAGCAGAGGAGGAAGTTTCAATGGGAGACGCCACCACAGAAGTAGAGGGAGTCTGCAGAATTAGGCCTTCGGGGAGCCCTTCTCTGATAGGCCCTTTTAGCACTCCTGAAGCTCTGCCTGACTGCTCATATCTGGAGGCAGTTGGGGGTTGGTTCTCTCTGCACCGTACCTCCTGGAACAATACAACAAAACAAATGGATGCTAAAGGTTATATTTAGAGGCTACACTATTCTTTTTCTCCTTTATCCTCTGGAGAGGCCTAAAAGGCTTCCCTGACATTCCAACCCGTCAGAGGGAGCTTGCAGTAGCAGAAATCCTAATTCTAATGCAAAAAAAAAGAGTCAACCAAGAGGTCCCAACCACACAAGGAGGATTTGGAATTTACTCTTGCTTCCTTTTAGTGCCAAAGAAAACCTGCATCTGAGATCCATTCTGGATCTAAGCAAGTTAAACTTGCTCATAAACAAAGCAAAGTTCTGAATGGTGACGGTTCAGTCCATCGTTCCGCTGCTGCGGAAGGATGATTTGATGTTCTTGGTGCACTTAAAGGATGCATATTATCACATCAAAATAGACATGCACTCTAGGAGTCATCTGCGCTTCCGGCTGGGAGCCATTTTCAATTCAGGGCTCTGCCCTTTGGACTCATCATAGCCCCCAGGGTGTTTACTAAATGCATAGCAGTAGCTGCAGCTCACCTCAGACTGCAGGGATTCCGGGTGTTTCCCTACCTGGACAACTGGCTCTTTACTGCCCCAACCAGGCATCAACTACTACAGGCTAGGGACTACTACTTCAATCTCGCCACTCATTTGCGGATCTCTGTAAAACTGGCAAAGTCAAATCTTTCCCCTGTGCAGATTCTGGAGTTCATTGGAGCTACCTTGGATACAGTCAATCAGATTGCTGCCTCCATCAAGTTCTAACATTGAGAGATCATGTCCGAACAGCGTAGAATCCAGCTTCTCCACCGGCAAGGTTAGTTCTTCAAGCTCTAGGATCTATGGCAGCTGCCATTCCATTAGTCCCTCTTGCAAGATATTTTACGCCAGTCCTTCAATGGACTGCAGCTGCTTAGTGGTCTAATTCTCTACCAGTGTCTTTCTGTTCCTATCAAGCTGACTCCAGTTTGCAGAAGGCATCTTCATTGGTGGCTTCTGTCAGATGACCTGATGTTAGACAGACCTTTCCTTTTCCCAAATGCCTCTGCCATGGTGACCACGGATGCTTTCCCATTGGGGTGGGGGGGGCATTAAAAGAGAAAGATGGTCCAAGGCACATGGACACACACACACACACACACACACACACACAGACACAGACCAGATTGCATATCAATGCTCTGGAGATGAGAGCTGTCCTCCTCATGCTACAAGACTTTCAGGATGTTCTCCCTCTAGGAATGATTGCAATTCACACAGACATGATGTCAGTGGTGTGGTACATCAATAAACAAGGAGGAACCTGTTCTTACCCACTGTGTAGGGAGGACATGCAGGTTTGGGAATGCACAATGTCTTTGGTCCATTTTCTGCTTGCAACACACATACCAGGAAAATCCAACATCCTGGCAGACAAGCTCGGCAGGTCCATTCTGATCCCTTACGAGTGGTCCCTCAATCAATCAGTAGTGGACTTGATCTTCAGCCATTGGGGTCAACCTTGATGTGACCTATTTGCTTTCCCCCAAAACAAGTACATCTACTACTTTGTTCTGATCCCCCCTTCGGGGGAATCCCCAAGGGATGCTCTGGTTCATGATTGCCCCCCGGTCTCATCTATGCATATCCCCCTCTACTTTTGATTCCAAAGTTTCTTCAGAAAGCAAAGCATCTGAAGTCCTTGATAATCCTCATTGCCCCCTTTTGGCCTTATCAGATTTGGTTCTCCTTCCTCTGGTCTCATCTGAAGTATCTCCATGTATTCTGGAACCCAAAAAGAATTCCCCTTTATCACACTTTTGGGGGGGGGGGGGGGTTATCATCCCAATCCGATGTTCCTCAA
Organism: Protopterus annectens; assembly: GCF_019279795.1. Taxonomy (NCBI): domain Eukaryota; kingdom Metazoa; phylum Chordata; order Ceratodontiformes; family Protopteridae; genus Protopterus; species Protopterus annectens. Next base: position 1,258,985,929 of record NC_056743.1, read on the forward strand.
ACTGACTGCATGTTCTCCACTTCCAGTGATCACTCGAAGGTCCAGACTTACTTCTCTTGTCCAAGATATTATTTTAGCTTCTCAAAAAACAGCTACTAAGAAAGTTTATGCTAGCAAATGGAAGAGATCTGTCTTCTGGGCTTGCAAAAAAAACACTGACCCATTTTTGGCACCTACTTCTGATGTTTTCTGTTCCCTTGCATCTCCTTTCAAAGTAGGAGCTAGTTCCTCCACCATCAAATTCCAGTTAGCAGTTATCTCTAATTTTCAGTCCGGCAACTTTCTTAACTCCCCTTCTGCTTCCAAACTATGCAAAGCTTTCTTGAAAGGGGTCTTTCTCCTCTGACCTCCAGTAAAGGATCCCTATCCACTATAAGATCTCACTGGTTTTGCACAGCTTAACTCAAAAACCCTTTGAATCAGTGGGTGACTGTGACCTAAAGTTTCTTTCATGGAAAACAGTTCTTCTGGTTGCCATCACCTCAGCTAAGAGAATATCGGAAATTCAGTCTTCATCTTCTAAGCCACCTTGCATAATCTTCCACAAGGATACAGTGTCCCTATGTACAAACCCTTCCTTTATGCCAAAGGTAGCTACAGAGGCCAATCTTAACCAGACTGTCCAGCTACCAGTCTTCTTCTCTAATTTCTCTAATGATGGAGAATGATTGTTAGATGTCCACAGACAGTTATGTTCTTACTTGCACAGGTCTAAGCCCTTTCAAAAATCAGATGAGCTGTTTCCTTCTCTGATAGGTGTGTAGGTCAGGCAGTTTCAAAGGTTACACCTGCCTAGTGGATTACAGACTGTATCACCTTCATTTATAATAAAAATGGATTACAACTACCTCTCCCTCCTAAGGTCCACTCCACCATGCCTATGTCAACCTCATCTGCCTTTTCTTCCAGGGCCTTTTTGGATGACATCTGTGCAGCCACTTGGTCCCAGGCTCACACATTTGTGTTACATTATAAATTAGATCTTGTTTCCCCGAACAGGGCTTCCTTCGGTTCAGCAGTGCTCAGGCATATCCTTCCTTGAGACCACCCAGGAGTTGCATAGCTGGGGACTCTGCCCATAACAGAGGAGGGATGAAAGAGACAACATCAGATTTGTTACTTATGAATTTACCATAACTTGATATCTGTGTTGTCTTCTTTCATTCCTTCACACCTTCCCACCCTGTCTGGCACTCTAGAAGACCTGGAGAGAACTATTCCTGAGAACTGTGGTTCCTGTTTTTTTTTTTTGGGGGGGGGGGGGTACCTGGTTATGGATATATATATATATATATATATATATATATATATATATATATATATATATATATATATGTTTCCTTCTTCCTTCTCTTGCTCTCTATTTATATGGGCAGCAAACTCGATCTGAGGAGGTTGGTTGGACTGCAGGGCATTGTGGGTAGTGGAAGGAGCTACTTGGATCCTAGTCTGAAGAAATGGGGCTGAGTTGGATCCAAGGACAGATTCGTAACCCATATATAAGGAGGAATAAATGAAGACAACACAGATACCAAGTTATGGTAAGTACATAAAAAGAAGTTATGTCTTACCATAACGTTCCATCTGTGTTGTCGATCTTCACTAATCGTTGACTGTGGGGCTCGGTTAAGAGCCTCAGAACTGACTCAGCTGTTTTTCCAGCTAACACCTCACAAACTCTCGAGCTAGGCTCTACCCATAATGCTCCTTACTAAATTACCTCAGAATGAGTTTGCCTATATTAGTGACAGACAAGAAGTAATAAATAAGAGACCATATGTGTGTCCCTATTATGAAGCCAGTCTTTGAGAATATTTGGTTCACTAAGAGTCTTACGCAGGAGGAAAGGGTGATGTCAAGGATTAGTGAAGATTGACAACACAGATGTAACATTATGGTAAGATGTAGTTTCTTTATCTCATTCTGTCAATCTTCACTCAATCCTTGACTGTGGGACAGAGTCCCTAGCTACCTGAATCTTGGGAGATCTCACGAAACAATATTTCTGAGCACCATCAAACTGAATGATGCATGTCCCTTAGAGACCTGGTTCAGTTTGTAATTAGTAATAAAGGTATGAGGAGATGCCCATGTAGCTGCTGCACAAATGGCATCTAAAGAAGCTCTAGCATGAAAAACTGCAGAAGCTATTACAGCTCTAGTTGAATAAGCTTTCACAGGATGTGCTGGGTGAAGTCCCTCTGAGTGATAAATAAAGGTGATACAATCCCTAAGCCATTTAGTTAAGGTAATCTGAGAAACTGAATTACTTAAGGAAAGTGAGGAAAAGAATAAACATATGGTCAGATTTTCTGATGTCCTTTGTTCTGTGACAGTAAAAACATAATTGTCTGTGAACATCTAATAAATGCAGACAGTACTCTTCCCTTTATTAGAGAAATTAGGGGAAAAGACTGGTAGATGCAAGGTTTATTGACATTTGATTCTGAAACAACCTTCGGCAAAAAAAATGTATTTGTCCTGAGGGAGACCCTTTCCTTATGAAATATTAAATAGGGGAGCCTGCAGGACAAGGCTTGAATTTCTGATATTCTTCTGGCTGACATGATAGCTATCAAAAACAAAGTCTTCCAGGTCAAAAACTTTAAATCACGAGTTGCTGTAGGTTCACAAGGGGATGAAATGAGAGACTGTAGGACCAAGGGTAAATCGCACGGAGCAACAGGTTCTTTAAATGGAGGCCTTAGCATTAAGGTTCCTTTCAAAAAGGCCTTACAAAGTTTATGTGACATAAGAGAAGAACCATCAAAACCAACATGGAAATTAGATATCACAGAAAAATGTACTTAAATAGTAGAAGCAGAGGAGCCAGACTGATAAAGAAAGGCCAGAAATTCTAAAATTTTTCCAGAGGTGCTGCGTAGGGGTCAATATTATTGTCAAGCGACCATCTAGCAAATTTTATCCATTATGGTACAGCTTTCTAATTGAAGGTTTGTGGTGGACCAAAATGGTTTGTCGGACCAGGGAAGTAATGAAGGAATGCCTGATGATCATGGGAACTGGAAAAGCCACACAGTGAGCTTGAGATGCTGGAGATTTGATGAACCATTCCTTCTGGGTGAGATAACGGGTATGGAGCTGGGTCCAGAATCCAAGGTTTCTGAAGTAGGTGAGGCCAAAGGAAGGGAAAGCAGACTTGTTGAGACTAGAATGGAGCAATGAGGACTATTTTGTTCTTCAACCTCTTGGCTTTCTTTAGAAACTGACATCAGAAGACTCTGGGGAAAGGCATACAGAAGACCAGGGGCCAGTCATGGAGAAGACCATCTCTGGGTGACTCACCAGAGGGGGGATTAGGGCAAAGTAACTGCTGCACTTGTTGCTCAGAGGAGATGCAAATAGATTGCAGCAAGGTTGACCCCAGTGGTAGAATATCTTTTCCGCCATTACTGGATTGAGAGACCACTTGTGAGGCATTAGGATAGTTCTGCTCAACTTCTCCGCAATCACGCTGGAGTTCCCTGGAATGTGCATTGCCATTAGAAAACGGTTCGAAGAAATCTCCCATTGCCATACTCTGAGAGCTTCTTGACAAAGCCGGTTAAGACTTGGTTCCCCCTTGTTTGCCGATGTACCAGACTATGGACATGTTGTCTATTTGTATTGCCACTGTTTCAACGGGAGGGTATCTTGAAATGCTTGCAAAGCTAACAGCACCACCCTCATCTTTATAAGATTGATATGAAAATTGGCCTCCATCTGAGACTAGGTCCATTGGACTGTCCTTCCCAGATAATGCCCCCCCCCCACACAGTATCTGGGAAGCATCCGTGGTCACTATGGCTTGAGGCTGAGGTAGGACAAATGGACAGCCCTACAAGATTTCATTGGAATGGAGCCACCAAGACAGGTCTTGTTTGCAACGATTGCTGATCAAAATCTGATAAGACATCAGTTGGTTTAATAATGACCATTGGGAGGCCAGAAGCCATTAAAGGATTTGCATCTGATATCTGTCCAAGGGAGCTAAGGTAATACAGGCTGCATTTGATTCTAGAGCCAGCAGGATGAGTCTTACTGGTACACTTCTGTTTTGAATGATGTGGTTTACTTGTGATCTGATCCTCTGGAGCCTTTCTAATGGGAGTGATGCAAATCCCGTGACTGTGTCTACTAAAAGCTCCAATGAATTCCAGCTATTGGGTGGGTTCCAAATGGGATATTTTTGTAATTTATTGTGATTCCTAAGGTGCTGCAAAGATGAAGGGTGTAATCTCTTGCCTTTATGAGTTGATGCCTGGTAGCAGCAGTAAGAAGCCAGTCATCAAGATATGGAACCACTCGGAACCCTAGCAGTCTGAGATGCGCTGCTATCACTGCCATGCATTTGGTAAACACCCTGGGGGCTGTGGTGAGGCCAAAGGCCAGTGCCCTGAACTGATAGTGATTGGCTCCCAGCCAGAAGTGCTTGAATCTTCTGGAGTGCTTGTCCGTTTTTATGTGTAATATGTATCCTGAAGATCTACTGAGCACATCTAGTCACCTTTTTCCAAAAATTGAAGTACTGACTGTACCAAGACCATCTAGAACTTGGTTTGTTGAACTGATCTGTCAACTGGCTGAGATCCAAAATGGGTCCACAGTCCTCTGTTTTTTGGGCACTAAAAATAACCTTGAGTAGATTACGAATCCTCTGTGGTCTGGTGGGACTGAATGGATGACTCTTAACGAGCAGTTTTTGGACTTCTAAGGCTGCTGCTTCCCTGTGACTGGGTTGAACATCTGGGAGTCTTTTTCTGTTTTTGATTTTGCTGAAAGGGGAATGATGTATTTGTAAATGATCCCCTGGCACCCATTTATCCGATGTCATTTGTAGCCAGGCAGATTGGGGCAGGATTAATCATCCCCCGACTGCCTCCAGAGGAAGGCAACTGGGTCTCCATTCAGGAGCATTGGTAGAAGTTACTTGAAAAGGAATCTCTGGACCCCTGGTACTGTGGGGCATTACTGCCCCCAACTTCTCTGGTTCCTAGATTAGGGCCGCTGAGGAGTGTAGAAGTATACACCCATGGCAGAAAGAGTCTTCCCATCTTTCTCGCATCTGGCTAGTGTGTCTTTAATCTTGGGTCCAAACAGGGATGATCCATCAAATGAAGTGCTGATGAAAGAAGATTTAAATGGCTCCACAAAGTCACACAAGCGCATCCAGGCGTGTCTCCTAATGGCTACTCCTGAATCTGCTGCTCCTGTCATCCCTTCAGCTGCATGAGCAATTAGCCTCATGGATGAACTGGAAATGAATTTGAGGGTGGTGAGCTGAAAGGTAACCTCATCTCGGACCCATTCAGTTACTGCTTCTGTTAGAGTGCCTGGAAGCTCTTTGATCAGATCTCTCTGCAGCCTAGTGAAGCGTGCCATATAATTCAAAGACCTGACAGTGAAGGTTGATGAGTATACGCACTTCCCAAACCTATCTATAGTCCTAGACTCCTTGTTAGAAGGATGGGTAGTAAGACTTTCTTCTACAAGTTCTTTTTTGGTGGCATCCATTATCATCATGGCGTCTACAGAAATACCCCTGGCAAAATGTTGTTCATCTTTAGGGGCAGACATAATCCAGTCAGGTCTCTTAGGAATCGGCTCAATGGAGTCAGGAATCTTCCAGGCATGCTGAGCAATCAGTTTAATAATCTCATCAGCAGGTGGAGAGATCCAAGAGGTAGAGAGCTAGACACTAAAAGCCTTCAGGTATACAGATTCCTCTGAAGAGGGTTGGAGGAAGTCCAGCCACCCCTCTGTTTCAGAATTTCAATGTCCCAGAAGGAAACATCATCAGGGGCAATCTAGGGGAACCTTCCCCTTCATTGAAATCAGTATCCTCTGTGAAAGGCTCTTCCAAGTGCTTCCTCTTACACTTTTTCTTCAAAGACGCCTCTTCGTCGGAATGTTCAGAAGAGATATCCAAAGAAAAACTCACCATGGTGGATCGTTCCTGAGGCTTCTGTGCCCTCTGCTCCAGGGATAAGCCTGGAGGAAGCACCGGGTGAGAGGATGTACAAGATACTTGGCCAGACAGGGATGGCATAGACAAAGTCCACAATGGACAAAGCCTTCCCCATGGCCCAAAAGGCAGGCCCTGAGGGATGGAAGGTCAGAATTAAAATAAACTCCTTCAGAACCATGATCCCACACTGCACTGAGGAAGCCATCTTCAAAAGTATCGAAGTCGAACCATCCCCCTCGGAATCAGCAACAAAGCCTTGACCACAAGAGGTCTTCTGTTCTGACAAACCAGAAGAGCTGAAGGCAATTATCGGTGCTGGAGAAGGAGCTCTAACCGGCACCGAGGCAGGTGGAGCCAGGAAAGTCAGTACTAGGGGCTCCAAAATCTCGTCTGGATTCAAAGGAAGAATCTGAATGGGCGCCGAGCAAGGATTGGCTCCAAAGTTGGCTTGGAACCAAGGATGGATGCAATCCCCTCGCCGTCAGGAGCTGGTCAACCAGTCTCTCAATATCTAACTTGTAAAGGCTTTTAGTAGACCGAACAGAGGAGGTTGATGGGGACCTGGGTGGTCTCGGTTACAGAAAAGGACTTTGCGGGCGGTCAGCAAACGGCACCACCGATAGAGAGTAAGAGGTCCTTGGTAATGTAATAAGCCAAAGCTGCTTTGGTACAAAGGGTTCAATTGGTACCAAAGCCTCAGTTATTCGCACAGAAGTTTGAGTTGCAGTCATCTTTACCCATCTGTGACAAAGATGTAGTCACAAGATCATAGGAAGTTACTAGGCTATTGGTCCTGAGGCTCTCATAAGGCTAGCCAAAAGTTTACCCCACATTTAGACAAGTCAGCACTTGATGCCCCTGTCCAGCAGGTACATGGGTGGAATCCCAGGGAAGAATTTTCTGTTTCCCATCCAGCTATCCAGGTTGCGCTTAAAAAGGAGTAAAGAGGTACGTTGCTTGATGTGGACAGGGAGTTTATTCTACAGATGAGGGCATCTCTGGGATACAAATCTGTCCCGCCAACAAGTCCTATTGATGTCACAGTCCAGGTTGAGGCCACAAGTGCAGGTTACTCGAGTGGAGCTTGACTTGCAGATATGCAGCAGTCCCATTAAGGCAGGGTGTCTGAGATTGCCTTTAATGCCAGAGGTCACCTCTGAGGGGTCTGTATGAAACTGAGTAAAGGAATAGGGATTTTAGCCTGTGTATGGCAGTTTTTGAGGCCCTTGATTCTCCTGGTGAGAACCCTCTGTGGTCTCTCCAGCTGCTGCATGTGCTTTGCGAGGTACACGCCGAACAGGGCACTGTACTCAATAATGGGCCTTATAATGGAAGAATACAAGGATATTATGACATCCTTGTCCCTGGATGAGATACCCTTACTTATGAGGTCAGTCATGTAGAAAGCTTTCCAAACAATGGAAGAAACTTGGTGGTCAAAAGTCAGGTTGCTATCAACCTGGGTGCCCAAATCCCTCACGACTGATTGCGTGCTTAGGACATTGTTATCAATGTGACAATTTGTGGGGACGTCACTCTTCCCACAGGAGATGATGATGGATTTTTTGGTATTCAGCTTGAGGCCACGGAGGTCTGGTTAATTTTGCATGCGGTTCCAAGGAACTTGTTGGAACCGAATGTGATCATTCTTTAGTTTTGGATGAAGAAAGAGGAAGTGCTGGCTTCAGTCTTGGGACCAGATATCGCCTCTTCAGAATCATCCTTCAGTAGTCCCCTTAAAATAAGCTTGTTTCGCTGTTCTGTCAAGGTTCTGGTGGAAAAATCATGACAAATAGCACAATCCTCCTGGAGATGGGCAGCACCTAGACAGTAAACACAAAAGGTGTGTCCATTCAAGTTGGGCATTTTTTTATCACATTTTTGCCACCTCTTAAACCCAGAGTTGCTCTTAGTAGACCTCTGGGCCACAGTCAAAAAAAGAGGCCTAAGCCACACTAACACAAACAGAGGAAAGAAAGAAAGTCTGCTTTTTTTTTTTTGGAAAGAACGTAAAAGAGAAAAATTACTAACTATGGTAACAGAAATCACCCTGTGGTAAAGGAAGCAGGAAAAGAAAGTACCAAGAATGGTACGTTAGATTATCTAATGGTAAAAAGCAAGCTAAGGGGAAGAAAACCGTCACACATGCACTAAATATGAGGGAGGAGCAGGTAGAAATATAGAATTATAGAAAGATGGAGACAAGGACAAAAAAATGTAAGAAACTCACAATATACTGCCAGGGCTTGAGAGATTGGTTGAAAGCATCTGACACCACAAAGCAGCAAATGAGATCAGAGGTAATTTAGTGAGAAGCATTATGGGTACAGCATAGCTGAAGAGTTTGGGAGGCAAGAGCTGGAAAAACATCTGAGTCAGTTCCGAGGCTCGGAACTGAGCCCCACAGTCAAGGACTGAGCAAAGATTGACATCAGCAAATTTAAAAATTCTCCAATACAAAATTAAGAGTCTAGGATGAAGGCGCCAGTTTTCTAGTTGGTCTGGTATGTAAAATCCTGTTCAACAATTGACTGATCTGGAAAGGAAGGAAGGATCCAATGGAAAACAAACTGAAATAGATGAAAAGCGTACTTGATTGAAGAGCAAGGTGCGGTAGAATGTGAGGAATTCACATGCATACTGAAGTACCAGAGTAGCTCCTGCCAGTTTGGGTCCTGCTCTCTTTGCAGAAGCACCAATTAGAAAAACTTTTCCATTTAGTTAATATGATTTTCTAGTATTAGGTTTTCTAGCCTTCTTTAATATCTGTAGTATGCCCTCTGTAAAGAAGTGCCTTAATGGGATCAAAAAAATATCATCCCAACAGTCAGGTGTAGGTTCAGAAAGATGGGTTGGATGAGAGACTCCTTGTCCTATGTAAAGTAGATCCAGTATGTGAGAACATTTTTTGCATGAGAAAGGAGAATCAGTTTTCTCAAGGCCAAAATGGAGATAACAGGAGAATCTTGGGAGAGTCCTTCTTGATTTTTACTAGGACTCTGGCAATCAGGGGAAAGGGAAGAGGCATACAGAAAAAAGAAGTTATGTACTCACCATAATGTTCCATCAGTGTTGTCCATTTTCATTCTTCTTCAACTGTTGGGTTTGGATCTAATTGTCAGTTCTGATTCAGCCGTTATTTTACCTCATGGCCACCAAAAAGCTTGCAAGCTCCTTCCTTACCCATAATGCACCAGCCCCTAACATACCTCAGATCTTGTTTGCAGATGGACAAAGTAGGAAGTACTAATATAAAATTGCTGACAGAAGCTGCCATATCTGGAGCTCAGCATGAACGATAGTAGTGACTTCTTCCAAAAATCAGTTATGAAAAAGGTTGGGGGTTGGTGGATGAGAAGTTGAAAAATGAAAATGGACAACACAGACAGAATGTTATGGTGAGTGCAAAACTTCTTTATCTGATATCAATTTTCTTCTATCCTCAAATGTTGGAATGGAGTCCCCAGCTACCTAAATTCCTGGGTGGACTAAGGAAGGATATTCCTGAGCACAGTTGAGCTAAAAGCTGCTCTTCCCCTTGTGACCAGATCCAGTTTGCAATGATTCATCAAGGTATGAGGGTATGAGGATTGATCCAAGTTGCTGCTGCACATGTTGTCCATGGAGGGCCTAGAGAGGAACACTGAAGTTGCCATGGACCTAGCTGAATCGGCTCTTAAAGGTTTTGGTAAGGATAGCCCCATTTTGTTGTAGATAAATGATATGCAATCAGTCAGCCATCTGGCTAAACTTACTTTTGCAACTGATTTGCCCAATTTAGAAACTGCAAAGGAAGACAAATTAATTGATTTGTCTTCCTAATTTCTTTTGTTCAAGGAGAGCAAAAATGTAAATTGCCTATGGATATCTAATAAGTGCAAGATATATTCACATTTGTTTGGAGATTAAGGAAAGAAGACTGTCAGATTAATGGACTGGTTGATACTGGATTCTGACACCATCTTAGGAAGGAAAGGTTGGTACGTAATGTTACTCTATCTGTAAGAAAAATTAAGTAGGAAGGATCAGATGACAATGCTTGAAGTTCTGAAATTCTTCTAGCAGAAGTAAGAGCCACTAGAAAAAGTTTTCCAGATCACATTTTGCTGCTGGTTCAAAGGGGGAATGAAATAAGCCCTGAAGTACCAAATTTAAATTCCATGATGGAGTAGGTCTCAGCAGGAGAGTGCCTCTCAAAAAAGCCTTACAAAGTATAGACGAGGACAAGAAAGAACTGTCAAATCCAATATGAAAGTCAGAGATAGCTGCTAACAGAACTCCAACTGCTGAGGAGCTAACTCGCTCAATAAAAATCGTTGCCAAAAAATCAAGAACACTTTATACAGGAGCTAAGAAGGGAACAACGCATTTCTGATGTGCCCAAATAACAAACCTTTTCCATTTGCTTCTGTAAAGATTTCTTGCAGAAGCCTTATGGGAAGATAAAAGTATATGTCAGACAAGGGAAGACAGCATCTGTTGTCTGTCTATTAAAGGAACTGGAGAAACCACAACGTTAGCTTGAGGTTTGAGATATCCGGATGCATCATGCCTGTCAGGTGATAGGCGGTCTGGAACTGGATCCAGAATCCAAGGTGGGTAAAGTAGATGAGGCTAAAGGAAGGGGAACCAAATCTGCTGAGGCTAGTAAGGTGCAATGAGGATGACTCTGCTCTTCAACTGGGAAGCTTTCTGCAGAAATCTGGGAAATAGGGGAGTTGGAGGGTAGGCATAGGGGAGACCGGAGGGCCAATAGTGGAGTACAGCGTCCCTTGTTGAATCCTCCGGTGGGGGGTCAAGGCAAAGGTGCTGCTGCACTTCTTGTTTAGGGGAGAAGCAAAACGATTGCAGCAAGACTGATCCCATTGACAGAAAATCATTTCTGTCACTTTCATGTTGAAAGACTACTTGTGAAGTAGTAGAATGGACCTGCTCAATGTTTGCTATCACATAGGGTTTCCCCAGAATGTGCATAGCTATAAGAAAGCACTGGGATAAAATCACCCATTGCCACACTGAGGGCTTCTTGACACAAGGGGCAAGACCTAGCTCCTCCTTGTTTGTTGACGTACCAAACTACTTGCATACTGTCTGAACTACAACTATCCCAAAAGGGAGTGTCATGGAAGGCCTGCAATGCTAAGAGCACTGTTCTCATTTCCAGGACACTGATGTGTGTGTTGGCCTCTTCGGGGGACCAAGTACATTAGACTATTTTCCCCAGGCAAAGATCCCCCACACCCAATCTGTGATGCTTCCGTAGTCATTATAGCCTTGGGGTGAAGGAGAATAAAAGGATGGCCTTGTAGAACCTGATCTGATTGAATTCACCACCAAAGGTATTTCTTGCATGCCTGAGTTATTCTTATTTGGTCTGATATGCATTGGTAAAGAATCGAACATTGAGTTGCTATATGAAATCTTGCTAGAAGAAAGTACACTTGTGTACACTTAACATAAATGTAGACGTTCTTCACTGTTGCAGTCATCACACTTGGGTTATCTGCAGGTAGCTCTCAGTCGGCCCGAATACCAGAGTCTTGGGATTTCTGCATGGGATACTGTCACCTCTTCCATGACATCAGGTCGTCAGGGGTATAAAACATGCAGCCGATGCCATTACATCAGTTTTACTTGCCCCAGATGTCAGGAGCCCCCAAAATAGGAAGCAATTAAATGGTGTGGAACACCTCCAGTAAAAAGTAAATACCACAGCCATAAGATATGGCTAAAAAGAGCAAAGATAGAAAGCACAGAGAAGTTAGGGGGCTGGAGGGAGGGTAAAAAGGACTGCAACAGTGAATACACTCGAACATCTACATTTATGGTAAGTGTACACAACTGTACTATGTTCTTCATGTTTCACTGTTGCAGTCATCACACTTGGGTCGATTCCCAAAGCTGAGGAAGGGTGGAGGCAGTAAAGAAATATTAAGGCTGGCTAGCAGGCCTTGTAAGACTGCTGTGGCAAATCCAGCTCTGGATTTAGAAAAGACAGGTAAGTGGTAATGCTTGGTGAAGGTGTGTACAGAACTCTAGGTTGCAGCTTCAAGGATGTCACTGGTAGGGACCACTGAGAAATGCTGTAGGGGTTGAGGTAGCCCTGGTGGAATGAGTTTTGATCCCCTGTGGGATAGGTTTTCCAGCAGAAATGGATGCAGTGCGCTATCCATTTGGAAATGGTCCGTTTTGAAATGGCCTTGCCCTCTGCCCTGTAGCAAAGCTGATTAGCAGCTGTTCAGTTTTTCTGAAAGGATTAGTCCCGTCAAGGTAGAACCTGAGCTATCTGTGCACATCCAAGGAGTGCAGGATCCTTTCCCCTTTATTCTGAGGATTAGGGAAGAAGGTTGGTAAATGGATGGATTGGTTTAAAGACACACTGGATACCACCTTGGGCATAAATGATGGGTTAGTCCTGAGGGAAACCCTGTCCGCATAGAAAATAATGAAGGGATTTACAGCCAGCCTGCAACTCAGACACTCTTCTTGCTGAAGTGATGGCTAGAAGTAAGGCCGTTTTCCAAGAGAGGAATTTTAACTCTGCTGTAGCAGCAGGCTCAAAAGGGGGAAGCATGAGCTTCTCTAGTACAAAGTTGAGGTCCCAGGCAGGAGTGGGAGCTCTCCTCGGGGATCTTAAATCGTTAGCTCCTCTCAGGAACTGTTTGACCAGAGGGTGAGAGAAGAGGGGTGGCTCAGTATTGTAATGGGCTGAGATGCCAGAGGCATGAATCTTAACTGATGAGAAGGATAGGTAATCTAGGATTTGAGGTAAGGTGGTCACGGCTGTGTCCTTTCCTTGAGACTAGCTCTAAGAACAGCATCTTTTCCACTTTCCTGAATAGGATTTCCTAGTACTAGGCCTCCTGACCTCAAGGATGACATTCAGCACCTGTTTGCTGAGGGTTGCTGTTGGTGTATTCAGGGAATAAGCCAGGCTGCAAGGTTCAGGGTTTGCAGCTGAGGATGCAAAATCTTTCCCTACTGTCGGGACAGCAGAGAGGGTGTCCTGCGTAGGAGTGGGTACCAGTGCTGGCGTAGCCAGTCTGGTGCAATAAGAATGGTCTTTGGTCTGTCCTGTTTGATCTTGAGTAGTACTTTTGAGAGGAGGGGCAGAGGGGGAAAGGCATAGATTGAGAGGTTTTCCAATATAAAGGATAGGGCATCCACTTTCCATGCTTGGCTGTGGGTATTTCTGGTGCAAAATTTGCTCAGTTGATGGTTTTGGGGGAAGCAAAGAGGTCCACCTCTGGTGTCCCCCACCTGTGGATTAGAAGTTTGAATGAGCTGGGTTCCAGTTTCCACTCGTATGGGTCCAGTAGATTTCTGCTTAAGTAGTCTGCCAGTGAAATTTGTTTGCCTGGCAGGAATTGAGCTTGCAGGTGCACTTGACTGCTCAAGGCTGTGTTCCACAGGGCCATGGCTAACCTGCAGAGTGGGTAGGAATGAGCCCCCCCCCTGCTTGTTTATGTACCACATAACTGTGGTGCTGTCTGTCTTTATCAAGAGTTGTCCTGGAAGGATAAGGTATTTGAAGGCTGTCAGTGCATTCTGTACAGCTAAAATTTCTTTTTGATTGACATGCAGGTGAATTAGTCCTGGGCTCCATTTACCTTGAATGCATTTGCCTGCCATGTGAGCCCTCCATGCATAGTCTGATGCATCTGCTGTCGGGGTTTGGGCGGCAAGGGGTTGTGTAAAAGGGAGTCCCTTGTTGTGGCTGCAAGCTTCTGCCCACCAGAGGAACTCTGTCCTTAGACAAGGAATGATAAGAATCAGTGTTTCCAAATCCTGAGAATGTTGACACCAGAGGCTTTTTAAGTACCACTAAAGTTTCCTCATATGCAGTCTTGCATATGGAAGTAGAAGAATGCATGAGGCCATGAACCCTAGGGCTTGCAGTATTTTTCTTGCAGACAGCTGGGTTTTGGTGGCCAATAGTTTGAAGTAATTTGTCAAATAAACCTGCTTTCCTGGAGTGAGGAATGCCATCTGGGAAGTTGTGTTCAAGCTTGCTCCCAGGAATACAATCTTTTGGCTGGGTACCAGATGCAATATATTTTCATTGATGGTATACTCCAGAGAAGTTGGGAGTCTCTTTACAAACGTCAGGTGCTGAAGTAGCAAATCCTGACTTGTCCTCCTGAATCAGGCAATTGTTCAAGTATGGGTAAATTTGAACATTCCTCTGCCTGCAGTATGCAATGGCTGGAGCCAGGCACTTTGTGAATACCCTGGGCACAGTAGATAAGCCAAAGGGAAGTGCAGAGAATGGATAGTGCATAGAGCCTGCCCTGAAAAAGAAGTTATGTACTCACCATAACGTTCCATCTGAGTAGGTAACTTAATTTTTCAGCAACCTGTGGGTATCGGATCCATCCTGGATCCGAGCCGGAAGCTTTTCAAGCTCCTCCCCCTTACCCATAATACCATGCTACCTCCCTCCAGTCCTCAGATCGAGTTTGCTCAATTATCAGACAACATCAAGGCAAACAATACCTGAACATCCTAACCTGAAGCATACAAGAACTAAAACATTCTATCATTCAGGTAATGAAAAAACAGGATAGGGGGAAGAAGGGGGGGGGGGGGGTCAGTTGCTGACAAATGAAGTTACCTACTCAGATGGAACGTTATGGTGAGTACATAACTTCTTTATCTGAAGTAGTTAACTTTATTTGATCAGCAACCTGTGGGACAGAGTCCCCAGCTACCAAAAAAACTTGGGAGGTCCTCAAGGAAGAATATTCCAGAGCACTGCAGAGCCAAAGGCTGCCCTCCCTCTGGACATCAGATCTAGTTTATAATGCGAAATAAAGGTATGAGAAGAAGCCCAAGTAGCCGCAGAACACATGTCATCCAAGGGAACTCTTGACCAAAACACGGCAGAGGTAGCCATAGAACGGGTAGAGTGAGCATGAACTCCCAAGGTCTCTGGCTGACCAGAACTTTTGTACGTAAGCTAGATGCAGTGGGATAACCATCTAGCTAGAGTCACCTTCGTTACTGGTTTACCCAAGGATGCCTTAGCAAATGAAACAAAGAGCTGCTCCGACCTGCAAGAGGCAGCCATCCTGTGCAAGTAAAAGCGCAATTGTCTATGCACATCTAATGAATGCAGTCTGTACTCCCCTTTGTTCTGATAGTTAGGGAAGAAAACAGGCAAATTAATGGATTGGTTGATATTAGCCTCAGAAGCCACTTTAGGTAAGAAGGAAGGATTAGTGCTGAGAGATACTGTCCTTATGGAAGACCAGATACAGGGGTTTAGTACAAAGGGCCTGAAGTTCAGATACTCTTCTAGCCGAGGTAATAGCAATTAAGAAGGCAGTTTTCCAAGACAAGAACTTTAAGTCAACAGAAG
This sequence comes from Protopterus annectens, assembly GCF_019279795.1. Lineage (NCBI taxonomy): Eukaryota > Metazoa > Chordata > Ceratodontiformes > Protopteridae > Protopterus > Protopterus annectens. Next base: position 1,259,001,258 of record NC_056743.1, read on the forward strand.
CTGCAGGCTCAAAAGGTGCACCAGTTAGAGCTTGAAGAACTAAGGTTAGGTCCCATGGAGGAACTGCATTCTTGACAGGAGGTCTTAAAAGAAAGGTGCCCTTCAAGAAAGTCTTACAGATCTTAGAGGAAGCCAAGGTCCCAAGATTGTCCCCGATGTGGAAGTGGGAAATGGCCGCCATTTGAACCTTCACAATAGATGAAATGGCCCCTTGATGGAAAATGTGAGATAGAAATTCAAGTACTGCTGGAATGGGAGCCAAATCCCTATGTCGGGCCCAGATGGAAAAACGTTTCCATTTACTGTTGTAGACCTTCCTGGTAGAAGGCTTATGCGCCGCTACCAGGATTGATTTAACGGTGGGCGAGATACTGGGAGTCCTAGCCGCTAACAGAACTGGATCAACCAAGCCGTGAGCTTGAGGTCATCCAGATTTGGGGTTTTCAATCCCGAAGGATGTGAAATCAGATCCGGAATGGGATCCAAGGAGGAGCTATGAGGTGAGACCGTAGGTACGGGAACCAGGTTTGACGAGGCCAGAATGGGGCTATGAGGATAAGCTTGCTCCCCAACCGACGAGCTTTCGGCAAGAATTTTGTCATTAATGGGAGAGGAGGATAAGCATAAAGACCACCGGATGGCCAAGCATGAACTAGAGCGTCTCTGGGGCTCTCCCCCTGCGAGGGGGATTACAGCAAAAAACTCGCTGCACTTTGCGTTCGAAGGCGATGCGAAGAGATCGCAGCAAGGTTGACCCCATCTGAGGAAGATCTGTTTCGCTACTAAGGGGTTCAGAGACCACTCGTAAGGCAAGAGGATAGTTCGACTCAGCTTGTCCGCTAAAATGTTGGACCGACCTGGAATGTGCGTTGCTAGCAGAAAACGGTTGGTGGATAGTGCCCACTCCCAAACTCTCATGGCCTCTCGACAAAGAGGGTAAGACCTGGTTCCCCCCTGTTTGATGATGTACCAGACTACCGACATGTTGTCTGTCTGAACTGCAATAGTCCCCGGAGGGAGAAGGGCATGGAGAGCCTGCAACGCTAGAAGCACCGCCCTCATCTCCAGAACAATGATATGCAGAACAGTCTTTATTGGAGTTCACATGCCTTGGACAGTTCTGCCCATGCAATGCCCCCCCCACCCCAGGCGAGAAGCGTCCGTGGTCACCGTGGCTTGGGGTTGAGGCATCAAAAATGGTTGCCCTTCCCGAAGCTCTCGAGAATGGAGCCACCAAAGTAGGGAGTCCCTGCAAACCCTGCTGAGGGGAATCGGGGAGTCCAACGGATGTCGAAGGATGGACCACTGGACCTGTAAGGTCCATTGAAGAACCCTCATGTTCAAGCGGGCTAGGGGTGAAAGGTTGATAGGAGCTGCCATGGACCCTAGGGCTCTCGGGACTAATTCCGCTGGTGGGGCCAGAGACTGTAGAAGTACTAAGACATGGAGAGTTAAACTGCGAAGCCTGTCTGTTGTCAAAAAGGCCTTGGACTGAAGTGCGTCTATTCTGGCCCCTATGAAATCCAGGACCTGAACAGGCTGAAGGGATGATTTTTTGTAATTTATGGTGACCCCCAACTGACGGGCCAAGAGTAGGATGCAATCCCTGGCTGAGCATAGCAGATGCCTGGTGGGATTGGCGGGGAGCCAGTCGTCCAGGTACGGAAAGACCTGTATTCCCTGAAGTCTCAGGTGAGCCGCTACAACTGCCATGACCTTGGTGAACACCCTGGGGGCTGTGGTGAGGCCAAAAGGGAGGACCCTGAACTGATAATGACTGGCCCCCAGTATTAAGCGGAGAAACCTCCTGGATTGCCTGTCCATGACAATGTGGTAGTTCGCATCCTTGAGGTCTATGGAGCACACCCAGTTGTTCTCCTGCAGAAGGGGGAGAATAGATTGAAGAGTGACCATCCGGAATTTCTCCTTGGCAATAAACAGGTTCAATGTAGACAGGTCGAAAATTGGTCTCAAGTCCCCCGTCTTTTTTGGCACCAAAAAGAACCTGGAGTAATTGCCCGACCCGGACTGTCCTGGGGGGACATGCTGGATGGCCTTTTTTCTCAGCAGCTTCTTTATTTCTGAAGCTGCCACCTCCCTCTGACTGGGTGGAACATCGGGGAGGTACCTCAACCGAGGGGGAAGATTTATGAAGGGGATAGAGTAACCTCTGGATATTATTCGGAGCACCCAGCGATCTGTAGTGATGGACTCCCAATGTGCTAGATGTTCTGAGAAACACCCCCAGGCTGCCTCCAGAGAGGAGCGGTCGGGCAACCCCTCAGGGTTGCTGCGCGGGTCAGTCGAAGGGTTCCCTCGACCCAAAATTCTTCGGCCCCCCCCTCTGCCTCTGAGCCGGCGTCCGCCTTGTCCTCCCCTGCCTCTGAAGGACGAAGGGTCCGGAGCGGAATGGGACTGCTGAGACTTCCGGAACCACATCATCTTTTGTCCTCTCTGGTTCCTGGAAAAGGACCTTTGAAAAGCCGAGAAATGGATTCCGACGGCAGACAGCGTCTTCCCGTCTTTCTCGCTCTGGAGCAGCATATCGCGGATGGTCTTGCCAAACAGCATAGAACCATCAAAGAGAGCATTAGCGGAGGACGCCTTGAAGGGTTCCGCAAAGTCAGAGCCAGGTGTGACGCCGTAAGGCGATACCTGCTCCGCTGGCTCTAGCCGTCCCCTCCGTTGCATGGGACAGAAGCTGCATAGAAGTGTTGGATATCGATTTTAGAGTGGCCATGCGAGCCGAGAAAGTTTGTTTGTCTTGGCCGCCATGGACTCCGGGGGAGACCCAGCAAAATCTTTTATAAGATCCTGCTGAAGCCTAATCACGTGCCAAGTAATTCAACGCCCTTATGGAAAAGGTGGCGGAAGCAAACATCCGCTTTCCGATGCGATCCATCGTCTGAGACTCCTTGTCGGGAGGATGGACCAAGGAACTATCCTGTGCCAGTTCCTTTTTGGTGGCAGCCGCCACCGCCATGGCATCTACCGGGGAACCTTTACTCCACGCGGTCTTGTCTGTCAGAGGGCTAAGGATCTTATCTGGTCTCCTAGGCATTGGCTCCACAGTGTCTGGCTCCTTCCATGCCCTGGTAGTAATTAGGTCTACCAGGGGGTCAGCCGGAGGGGACACCCAAGAGGTAGATGGGCCTGTGTCAAACGCTTCCAGAAACACTGACTCATCCGAGGAAGGCTTCTGGTCTGACCACCCCCCTCTAATGCGCAGCATCTTCATATCATCTCCAAAGGAGACATCCTCGGGGGTGACCTGGGGGAACCTTCCCTTTCCTCCAACTCAGTGTCTTCCGTGATAGACTCGGGGGAGTCCAAGCACCTCCTTTTACACTTTCATTTGTGAGGGACCTCCTCAGCGGGACTGTCCGAGGAGGGCTCACTAACGGGGTCATGCTCCTCTACAGGAACTAGCTGGGGTGTAGATGCAAGCTATCCCTGGGGCCGGATGATGGAAGACAGGCCCATCTGCGAGGGAATGGTGGGTGGATCCGTATCATGAGCCGGGGAGCTCGAACCCTTCGAGAGCACCCCCTCTCCACCACGTCGAAAGCCAAAGGTGAACCACTCTCCCTGGGATCCGAGAGCAGCCCCCTCGGATCAGACGTGTGGGTCGGCGCCAGAGCCGAAGTGATTGACCCGAAAGGGAAGTGTGCTCCGACCGCATCGGAGCCGAAGACTCAAATACCCCTGCGGATCAGAGGCTCGGCTCCCGGCCCCGAGCGTTCGGATCCGAAAAAGGACCCGACAAACTCTAGGGTAAGGCTGGCGAAGTAGCGATTACTATCAGTGCCGACTCCCTGGCTCACTGGCTACTCGGATCCAACGGCTCCGAAACCCAATAATGGATCGGAGAAGGAGCAATGGGGGCAAAGAAGGGGGAAGAGCTCCCCCCCAGAGGGGAGGAGGCAAGAGCACTCCCATCTGCATCTGGGCCTGAAGGAAGCAACGCATCATTCGGTCCATGTCTGCATCGGAAAGGCTCCTTGTAGATCTAGAAGAGGCCGCCGAGGCTGGCCAGGAAGGCCACCTGGATGACCTCGAAGGTGGCTGGGACTCCTCCGGCTCCGGAGAAAAACATGGCGAACGGAGCCGAGAGGGGGAGGACCCGGAGACCTTCAAGGGGGAACAGAGCTGCTTAGCTGGCGGGGCCGAAGGGGCAGAGTCCGCCACTTGTGGCTCCTATGCCTCTCTCTGTCTCTCTTTCTCCCTCTATGTCTCTTCTCTTTTTTAGCAGAGTCCCTCTCTCCCTGGGATACAGTGGGAGGTTGAGTCCCAGGCCAGGGGAGGAGGAACTGATGGCTGAACAGCCGCAGCCACGACTGGCGCCACTGAGGGAGAGGAGGAAGAAGAATTTGTGGGTAAAAGACCCACTAGGATTAACTTGTTCCTCCTGTCTCTCAGAGCCCAGGGGTTAAAGGCAGCACATATCTGTCAGCCTGATGTTAAATGACCAACCCACAGGCAAAGAACACACTGAGTGTGGCCATCGGCTGGGGACAGCTTATGACCACACTCAGAGCATCTGGAAAAAATGGCCTTAGGGCCCTCGGCCATGACTAACACAATCACACTCCTTAACACACAGATAAGGGCAAGGGGAATACACTAAAATTAAATTAAACTAATCCAAGGGATCTAAAACGCACACTATAACCGCAAAATAAGGTAAAAATTTAGAGCAATTTCCTACCCTTTCTCTTTCCTAACAGCCAGGAGCTCATCATTTGTGCTTATAGAAACCACGGCAAACGAGATCTGAGGACTGGAGGGAGGTAGCAGGGTATTATGGGTAAGGGGGAGGAGCTTGGATCTCTAGCTTGGAAAGCTGCCGGCTCGGATCCAGGACGGATCCGATACCCACAGGGTGCTGATCAAATGAAGTTAACTACTTCAGATACATAGATATTTCCTGCAAGATTCCCTTATGGGGGTGTGCAGATCAGCTTCTTTTAAGTCTAGTGTGACCAGCCAGGAGTCCTTGGCTTAGCATAGGAAGCAGCTGTTGGAGTATAAGCATTTTGAATTTTGGCACCACCAGGAAGGTGTTGAGAATGGACAGATCCAGGATAGGGCGCCAAGAGTTCTCTTTTCTGGGCACCAGGAACAGTCTGAAGTAGAAACCCTGTCCCCTCTGCTCTATTGGCACAGGCTGTATAGCCCTGATACTGAGAAAAGTACTTGCTTTTGAGCCTCTGCCAACTGGTTTGGAGTAAGGTCTGGCAACCCGCTTGGGGTTGGCAGTGAGTAGAAGTAGAATCTGTATCCCTGGGATACAATGTTTAAGAGGAAATATTGCAGTTTTGTCTGGGCTATGAACTAAGGATTCAAAGTGAAGTTTCCCCACTTTGGAGTTTGGCAGCCTATTCCTTTCAAATAAGCAACAACAAACTTGGACACTGCTCTCTTAGCAGTCGTTTGGATCAGGTACTGTCCAAATATACTTTTTTTGAGATATAAAATTACTCTTTGGCTGTTAGCTTGAACATTACTAATCGCCTGGATGAACTATTGTGTATTCATCTTTTCATGATATAATATCTCTTGGCTGCCAAAGTATTTTTTTTTTAAATATACAACTGTTGGGATTTGAATTAATGTGTTTATATCAGCCTTAAAGATTCACATCACATTTGTCTCCTTCTGGATACACAAGGGTGTTTTAGTATGGTGCTTTTGGTTGTACTGTTCGATTTAGGATAACATCTTGGCAGGGATGCCATCTTTTTACTTTCTGCTATTTATGCACGTTCGGGATCCATTAACAGCAATTCTAGTGGCCGGGCGGTACCATCACTATGGATGTAGGAGGAGAACGACTGTTGGATAAACTTTGGACTTTACATTTTTGGAACTAGGAATCACGAATTGGTGACTATAACATAAACTGTTCCTGGTTTATGGCTGCTAGAATGTGCTTGGACTATTTTACATGAGCTGCATTTGGGGACTTCACTATTGGCAAAATAAGTCATTTTTTGGATCAGTCAATTTAGCAGAGTGATTATTCAAACCATATGTATTAAAGCAAAGTGCATGTTTGGGTTTATTTTTTTTTATCATATATAGGATCCTACTGGTTCTCAAGACAGGACTATATTTTTGTTTTGACAATTATCTATATTTTTACAGGCAGGAATATATCCAAACAGTAGGTGTTTTGGGGCCTATGGTGGATGGGGACTAACAATATTTGCTGATAAGCAGGCTTATGGGATTCTTCACTAGAATTACATTATTTAGGATGCTATAGGTTTTTCCTGGTTGACATGCATGCTGTTTGGATGATGCTACATTGATGCAACAGTCAAGTTGGTGGCTTAGTTTACCATATTGTGGCTCACCAGGTTGTCTGTTGACACATAGTAATAGAAAGATTTTTTTGCTTTTTTTTTTGCTTTTCATGATTATGATAACTGCATACAATCTTCATAGCCCTTCACATTGACATGGATATTTTATTATAGGATTCAATTCCAAACCAAACATTTATTTTTTGGGGGCTTATTTTGGGCTCCTTAATACAGATCTTATAAGGTCTTCAATAGTTAGATATGGGCTTTTGTGTAAATTATAAACCCTAGAAGGAACATTTTGCTGTTTAACAGGAATTGGTGGATGTTTTTTGGCTTGGCTTCAGCAACATACCTTGAAATATTCAAGTATTCTGGCCATAGGGCGATACTTTTGATATTATATCATATAGATATTGGGCATACTTATATATGTGATACCTCTATCTAAAATTGGGGCACATCTATTTGTGATTTGTGGGGACGGAGACGAAAGGTCAGTACTCTTTTCTTAAATAGTGCAACTCTGAATTGAGTGTGATAACTTGCATTCACAGATATAATCATTCCACTTCTTGGCTTTAAGAGTTTTGGATAGGTGGCAGAGACTGTTGTCGGCTGTCCTTTACTGTTGGTCATAGATATATATATATATATATACACACACACACACACACACATACATACACACACCAATCTTATAGAAGGTATTTTATTCTGACTGTCTACTTTACGATACCTTGGAGCTCTACATCTATAGTGAACACACATATTATTAGGTGGCAGAAACAAAGGTCGGCCACCCTTATACAATTTGTTGAGGTTGGGCTGATATATTGATAGGTTGTCTATAGCCTCTTTTGATTGTATTCATCTACCAATTTCTATTCATAATTGAAGGGCCTAGGGTGTGGTCCTTTAGTTACGCCCGATCTCTATGTGGGGACCTTTCATTTAGTAATACTTTTAACAATATATATATATATATATATATATATATATATATATATATATACATATATATATATAGATATGTGTGTGTTTTTTCTTTTTGGTTTGGCTATTGAAACCATTTTTAGAGTGGTTGGACAATCTTTAATAAACATTTACACTAATATGATTGGTCACAGTATATTGATTTACCAAGTTCTTTTTTAGGATATTTTGTCTTCCACTTATTGATCATGAATACGTTTAGACATGGATCTCACCAAGTTATTGGAGGGAATGTCAGCTGACCATGATAATTTAGAGATTTTTGGTCTAACGCAACCCAACACAACAAATTCCATTCCAGGAAGGGACGATCCAGACAATCTTTGTGGTGTCTTATTTCAAAAAAATGGCAAAAAATATGAGGACACTTGGGTCCAGCATATGGCACCTCAAATTATTCAAAGCTTATAAGCTAAAGGATACCACACCAAGAGGCTAAAGAGTCTGGATCCAACCTTTGCTGAACCAGCTAGATGACCAACTACCCCTTGACTGGACCCAAGCACAACATAAAGCACCCATGCTCTTTGTTGATGCCCTAACTGAATATTATGAAAAAACAATTAATGCATATTGAAGGTTACTGCCAATTGTGAAGAGGTTAAGGTCTATGACAAAGAGACATTTTTTAGTAAACATTTGAATAATTTGGCTAAAGCTTTATCATTATTAGAGGAACAACTGATTAAGAAAAATACACAAAAATTCCAGAGAGATACTGTGGATTACGCTAAGGGTAAGCCCTTTGTGACAAAAAAATGTATGTTTCTATGGTTCTGGTCCCAAGGTAACCAATAGGAAGAAAAGACTAAGATCTATATTAAGAAATAAAGAACAGGGTTACAGTGGGACATCAGGGGATGACGCTTCCTCTATTACTGATTTAGATTCCCTATCTATTCAACAATCTCCAGCGACCAAGAGGAGACCAAACAGAGACCCTTTAGGCATAAGAAACAAAGGGGGGGGGGGGCAGGAAACACAGAAGGTATACACAACATTCAACAGTTACTGGAGAAGATAACATCTCATTGAATATTGATAATGTGCATAACATCTCCTCTTATAACTTGTCGGAAGCTGAAATAAAATTGCTTAACAAGGATCTCAACTTTGTACCATCTTTTTTGGTTCCTGAACATACCCTGGTCAATGATGTTAATAATTTCTGCAGATTACTTAACCTAAAAATATTTTTTTCTGATACACAGGATACTCAAAGACCTACTGATTTTCAATTTGGGAAATCTAGCTTTATGCCTCCCATGGACAAACATGTCACAGTGTTCAAGGAGTGTGTACTCAAAGATCTTCATTTTCATTATCAAACACACTTAAGCATAATCTATCCATACCCGAATAGCTAGCCTTACAAAATCTTAGTAAAAAACAGGATCTAGTCATTCTGCCAGCGGACAAGGGAGGGGAGGTAGTTTTCATGGACTGGAATATATATCATGCCAAGGCAGTGAAACAATTATCAGACGTCCGTTCTTATATACATAGGGTCATAGATCCAACTCCTAATTTTAAGAAAGAAATTGACTGTTTTCTAGACCTAGCCATGGAGGAAGGCATTATCTGTCAAAAAACTTGTAAACAACTTCAGGTTTCGGATCCCCAACTGCAATATATCTTTATTTACTGCCTAAGATACACAAACATTCCACCAATCCTCCAGGACAACCAATAGTATCTGGCAGGGGCTCTTTAACAGAACCTTTATCAGCTTTTGTAACTGAATATCTATAGCCTTTGCTACCTTTGGTTAGGTCTAGAATTAAAGATGCTACACAATTTCTTAATATCATGCAGGGCACATCACCTTGTTGTAACACCAGCATCCCACATTGGGCAGGACTATAGGCTATTAAATTCTGGCTTGATAGATCAGCTCTATACACTCCTGGTTTCAACCCATTACTGGTTTGCTTGACGGAACATGTGTTGTCCAAAAATGTTTTCTACTTTAATGGGAGGTGTCATTGGCAGGTCCAAGGTATGGCGATGGGAGCATCCTTTGCTCCCATCTATGCTGACCTTTTCAGGGATATCTAGAGGAACAACTGATATACGATAACCACAATATATTCTTGGACCAGACAGATATTTGGAGACGCTGTCTGGACGATTGTTGGATGGTGTGGCGGAGTGATGTGCTCTTTGCCAAGGAGGTTATAGAACACCTCAATGAAAACAAATGGGGGATCCAATTGACACTTAATATTGAACATCACAATATCACCTTTTTGGATGCGTCTATTACCAGACAGATGGATCACACATTAGAAACACAGATATACAGAAAGTTTCCACAGTATAACATCTTATTACATGCTTCTAGCCATCACCCACGCCACATCATCCGAAACATTCCCAAATCTCAATATCTAGTTATCAAATGGATTTGTTCCTCTGAACAATCCCATGGGTCCTGCCAACATGATCTTACTCAAAGATTTCTCAACAGAGGTTATCAGGCAGAATCAAGTTTTGCTGATCAACAGGATAGAAATCAGCTATTACAATATAGGGACCAAACCACTTCTAACAAATACACCTCACAACCTATTAGGCTAGTAACTACCTTGGGATGCAATACGAACTAGTTTAGGGACATTACCAATAACCATTGGGATATTTTGCTGGCCCATGAAAAACTAGGCAATTGTCTTGCACCTCATTGTTCATTTTCATATCGCAGAGGTAGAACCATTAATTCACATTTCACACATTACAAACATCATACTGAGCCCACCAAACAACAAACCACTTTGCTTGGAGACAGACTGTCAGGCTGTATAGCCTGTGGTCATTGTAATGCTTGTAAACATATAGTTAAAACAAGAGAGTTTACTAGCAAAACTACATCCAGGGTTTATGATACAAGATGTTTTGGGAACTGCAGTAGCGATTGGGTAATTTATTTAGCTACCTGTTTTTGCTCTGCATTCTACGTACGGCAAACAAAGACATTTCAGATTCAGAATCCGTGAACATTTAAGTGATATCAAGAACAATAGGGAATCTAATGCACTATACAAACACACTCTGAAACACAAAACTGCCAAGTTTACATTTACCATAATTGATAGAATTCAATGTAACAAAACATGTAAATCAGGATGGCATTCTATTTTAAACCAAAAAGAGTCAGGATGGATTATTAGGCTAAGTGCATTATTTAATACTGGCCTGAATGGGTTAAGTTAATCTGCTTAATTGCTTCACCAATTAATGGATGACTGTAATTAATTTTACTTTCTTCTTACCTATATAAGCATGTGGAACTGTCTATACACATTAATGCACTGAAGAAGGCTATTACTTAGCCGAAACTGGTTTGCTGCTTATGGATTTTTTGGGTTTGCCACAATAAAAATATTTAAACATTTATTTTGCACTTCTGCTAGAGCTGGATTTTTTTTGTTTTGGATTATACAATGTTTAGGACCCATTGGTCCTGGGTAATGTACTTTGTTTTTTGCATGCAGGGCGAGTTTTCCTCCTAGGGGTGCAAGTACTTGGGCATGACTGGGAAGGATGATAGACAAGTCATTGTGAACTTTTTCCATAAGGGGGTGGCTTACCACTCCCTGTATTTGAGGTGGGAGTACTCCATTGTTTAGATCTATGGATACCCTTGAGACTAGTCTGTGATCTGTTGCCCCTGGATTTGGACTGAGAAGGTCTGGGAGGTGACTGGATAGGACCAGTTTTTAGAAGGACAATGCCTACTGAATCTAACTGGCTGTACCTGTAAGAAATCCTTAACAGTTCTTTTTAAGAACTTCCTCGAATTTTGGGCCAAACAAACATTCTTGGTTTAATGGAGCATCTAGTAATTTTGCTTTGACATGGTCTGACAAGATTTGTTCCTTCAGCCAAGCATGCCTTCTCAGTACAGACCCAGAGACAGCAGCCCTGCAAGATGCTTCTAAGGCATCAAAACCACACTGCAAAGTATGTTTACTAACTTTTTTTGCAGAATACATTAACTCTTGTAAATCTTTATTTTCTGCACAATCAGGAATCAACATTATTTGCTTAATTAGTTCCATAATATGCTGGTGGTACTTCAACATGTGAAAGTGGTAATTTAAAGCCCCGATGGTAAGAGTTGCAGAAGTACATACCTTCTTACCCAATCTATCTAAAGCCCTAGAATCCCTGTCCGAGGGGATAGGGTTTTTGGCTGTAGTAGCCTTAATACCTTTAGGTCCCTGGGAAATGGTCTCTGGATTGCAGTAGGATTTTTAAAAAGAAATCTGAGAGTCGGGTACTCTGTAGTACCTGTCAGGCTTTCTAGGAGCTGGTGGTAAAGTATCAGGGGTAAGACTGGAATCCATGAAGACAATCTACAATATCCAGGACAGGGGGTACAGCTACAGGCCTGTGCTGAGGCAAGTCTAAAAATTCTCTGAGTCTCTTTTTGGACTGTGGGTAGTCCTGGCATTCCCAGCAGAAATGCTCTCAAGGTATGCAAGGTTTCACCGAAAGAAAAGTCCTCTGGAAATGAGGCAGAGGGAATGGAATCCTCTGCATCTGAATCCTCATAGATAGATAAGGGTATGTCCTGGTAATCAGAGGGAACAGAGTCATCGGACTCATGATCTGAAGAATCAGAAGGAAAACCAATTCTTTGTCTTTTAGAGAGGGAAGGCTGGCTTCCCCTAATTAAGGTAATAAGTTCTTCAGCCATTCTAAGCATTTGTTTCTTGTTGGTATGAGAGCTTGAGGTTGTGCTTCAGTCGTCTGTTTCCTAGGCGAAGTGCAAACTCTGGGCCTGAGAAACTCGGTAGTTTTAGTCAGAAACTAAGTAGTCTGTTTAATACGAACATCGGAAGGTCTGAATAGGGTCTATATTAAATTAGCGAACGCTAATTCATCGACCCCTTTTAAGCGAAAGCTTAAAATCTCTAACACCTGGGAAAAAATTTGCTGTTCCGAGAAACACACACAACACAAGAACACCAAAAAAACAGCAATCCACACACACACACACACACACACACACACACTTAAAATCCTACATCTACCCTACACCAAACTGTACATACACTACTATCTATCCACTTACCTTAACCCAAATCCTAACTCTAAGGTCGGTTCACTATCGCACACCGACCCACGCCCTAACCCTAACTCACCTACCCTGCCCTAACCCTGCTTGTCACTATCGCACACTCACCTCACCAGCGCCCTAACTCACCTAACCTGTGCTCTAACCTTAACATCTGCACAACTGCACACTTACCTGGACCCGACCCATAACTTTCCACCACAGTGCTGAAAACAGCGAAGCCACAGAAATGGCCAACCAAATTCTTTCCCTAGGTAAAAATTTGTTGTTCTGCAGCTTCGCTATTTTCAGCGTTCGCTGTTTTAGGGTTGATATTAGAACATTCAAAGTTTTAAAACTTTGATGTCCTAATATAGACCCTCTGAATGCACCCTCAGAAGTCGGTGCCTGCACAGCGGCTCCGGACCCATCCAAGGTAGAAACATTCGCAGGTTCCATAGTCGAAGAAGCATCGTGCGGCATACCGGACTCCGAATGGGTCTCAATAGAGGCCTGCGAATCTGTAGAAGTTGGTATCAGGGGCTGCAAAAGCACCTCACTGAGTACCGGCGGACTGGCCACTAGCTTAACGGAAGCGTCATCGAGAGTTTTGGACCTATGCAGTCTGCCTCCATCTTTATCCTTATGTTTTTTTGGAAGATCAGTAGTTGGATGGCTTATCCAAGCCATTTCGGAATACGGAGAACGAGTGAAAGAATTTAGCAACAAAGATAGCCTGACTATGAATAGTTCGGGCGTTAACCAAAGCACAAAACCGACAGCGAGGAACGTCGTGGACTGGGCCTAAGCAGGTGATGCAGTAAGAATGGAAATCTCTGATGTATTTGCTTTCCACAGGCAAGACAATTGTTAATTTTTTCTGACATTGGTTAGAGCAAGAAAAAAGGATCCCCAACGGGCTACTTAGCTTTACAAGACTTCAGGTTTGAAACTTGAGAAACGAAAATTTCAGGTAGCGGTCGACCGGCACTTGCAAAGTGCTTCTGCTTCAGGCTCCTGCGCGGCAAGAAAAGCTGATGTAATGGCATTGGCTGCATGTTTTATACCCTTGACGTCATGGAAGAGGCGACAGCATCCGACGCAGAAATCCCAAGAAGATGGTATTCGGGACAACTGAGGGCTACCTGCAGGCAGATAACCAAAGTGTGATGACTGCAACAGTGAAACACAAAGAACATCTAAAATTATGGCAGCTGACATTGACCCCAAGGCTTGAAGAATCAACCGGGCTGAAAGTGTGGTACTGTGAACTTTTTTCCTGAGCTGGAATCTGATAAGTTTGTACTCTTGAGAGAGGAAGAGAAGCGGTCACTTTTGAGATGTAATTTATGACTATCCCCGATGGAAGCAAGTCTGGAGTACTTGATCTCTCACTCTTAGTAGAAGCCTGGTTGACACAGTAATGAGCCAGTCATCTTAACTATGGAAACACTCCAGATCCCTGCAGTCTCAAGTGAACTGCTACTACTGCCATGCATTTGGTGAACACCCTGAGGGTTGGGGTGATGCAGCCAAACTGGTAGTGATTGGTTCCCAGCCAAAAGCATACAAGTACCTTCTGGATTGTCTGTTTATTTTTATGCGATGGTACGTATCCTGAAGGTCTATTGAGCACATCCAGTCGTCCTTGTCCAAAAAGGGCAGACTGGACCAACAGTGATCATCAGAAACTTTATGTGATGAACCGATTTGTTCCAAGTTGCTGAGATCCAAAATTGGTCTCCAGCCCCCTGGGGTTTTTTTGGCACTAAAAAAAATCTTGAATAAGTTCCAGATTCTATCTGGTTGGGTGTGACTTCTTGGTTGACTCTCTTTCTAGCAGCTTTTGTATTTCCATTGCTGCTGCTTTCCTCTGCCTGGTGGAACACCGGGAAATTTTGATGCAGGAGGTGGTGGTAGGGAAAAGGGAATATAACCTCTGGATATGATCCTCTGCAGCCATGTACCTCCTGTGATGTCCAGCCAGACTCTGTGGTGCAGAGATAATCAACCCCCCAATTGCCTCCAGAGGGGAACAATCAGGCCTCCTTTCAGAGCACTGGTAGGGTCGATCAGAGAAGGAATCTTTGGACCCCTGATTCTCTGGGCCTCCTCTGCCACATGGGTGGCATCATCCATTCAAGTTCCGCTCTCTGCCCGTGGGGGAACTACCTCCACTTGCATCTTGGAAAGGACCCTGGGACTTTCTGAACCACATCTTTTGTCCACTTCAGTTCCTAGAAAAGGATCTTTAAAAAGTCAAAAAATGTACACCCACAGGAGAGAGGGTCTTTCCTTCCTTTTTTCATCTGAAGTGTGTCTTTTAACTTTACAGCCAAACAAAAAACTGCCATTAAAGGGTGCACTGATGAATCAGGACTTGAAGGGCTCTGCAAAATCAAACAGGCACATCCAAGCACGCCTCCTGACGGAAAGGCCTGTACCCGCCTCCTTTGAGGCACTTCTGCTGCATGCGAGATAAGCCTCACGGATGAATTATAGATTGTAGGGTAGCCAACTGCGAGGCCACAGAAATCTAAGCCTCAGCAGTAGTGGTCCCAGAAAGGGATTTTGAAAGTTTCTTTATCAAGTCCCTTTGTAGTCTAGTAAAGTGTGCCAAGTAGTTCAGCGACCTAACAGCAAAAGTTGAAGCATACACATGCTTCTCAAATCTGTTCAAGGCCCTAGACTCCTTGTTAGGTGGATGGACAGAGGAACGCTGCTCAGCAAGTTCCTTCTTGGTGGCTGCATCTACGGGGACCCTCTTGCTCCAAAATTCCCTACCTAGAGGTGGAGCCAGAATCCAATCTGGTCTTTTGGGGGATTGGCTCAATTGAGTCAGGTTCCTTCCACGCCCGCCTAGATATCAGGTCAATGAGCTCATCAGAAGGTGGAGTAACCCAGGAATTTGACGGGCCAGCTCCAAAGGCCTCCAGGAATACAGATTTGTGGAAAAGGGTTATTGGAGGAACAACCACCCCTTTTGTTTAAGGATCTCAGGGATGTCTCCGAATGAGACGTCTTCAGGTGGTGACCTTGAGGACCTTTCCCCTTCGTCAAAATCAGTATCCTCAGTGACAGACCCCTGAGGGGAGTCCAAGTGCCTCCTCTTGCACTCAGTGTCAAAATAAATAATACCCTGCTGGGTAGCCTGGAGACTGAGCTGACTGTCCCTGTGGTGTAGAATGATGTGGCTCAAGGCACAGAGACATCTTGGATCCAGAGAGAAGATCCAATAAGAAAGAGTCTGTCCTGCAGAGGGAGAGAATTTCTCCACCACCTCAAAGGCAGAGTGCCCCTGGACAGAAGTCATCTGATGGAGGTGAGAAGCCCCATTTACAGCCCATCAGCTCCCTCTGCCCTGAGGGCAATCCACCCAAGGCAGAGGTCGGAGCAGAGCTGTCCAGTATCAAAGCTCTGAGGGGTAGAGATGGCGCCAACAACTTCAGAGTCAATGCAACACCTTGGATCAGACAGATTCTATGGCTCCGAGTCAGCCAGCTCCAAAACTGTTGCAGCCAGAGCACTCAGAGGCTTCCTCAGAGCCAAAGTACAAATATTGTCAGAACCAATCCAGACGGACCCAGCATACTCAGATCCAGGGGCTCCAAAACAGATTGTCAGATTGGACAAGGAGCCGGGAGAGGTACAGTAGTCTGAAGTAGGGCCTCCTGACCTGAAGGGATAGGAGATGGGAGAACTCCCCATCTGTATCTGCGCCAAGAGAAATCTCGTCATTCTGTCCACATCAGCTTCAGTCAGACATCTGGAAGCATGAGAGGAAGCTAAGAATGGGGACTTGAGTGTCGGTGTTCCAAAAAAGGTACCCTGGAAAGTACTGGATTAAAAGTGCGGGAGTATCTACTCCTTGATTAAAAGCGTCTGATCCAAAGTGCTTGGATCTGAGGAGGACACTGCTGGATCCTGCGCCGATACTATAGGAGTAATTTTCTGATCCGATTTATGCTTTTTTTAGGCAGCTCTGTGGATGAAAGTCACGGATCCAGAAGGTTTAGGAGACTTGGCAGAAGTCTCCTTAATTTTAGACTTGGATGGTTCAGCCCTACCAACAGCCTCAGAAAAAGATGCAAGATGTAGGGAGTAACCCTTTTAAAATGAGTTTATTCTTTTGGTCCACAATGGCACGTGAATTAAAGTTTTTACTTATCTGGTATTCAACTTTAGTCTCTGGGCCCGGATCATCTTAAATGCATAATGAATGCAGGTCTGACAAAGGCAACTTGTGTCCACACTTTTAGCAATTCTTAAAACCAGAAGGGCCATTATTTGACATTCTGAACTAATTAGAAAGAAGGAAAGATAAGAGGAAAACTTATTTTTTTATATATAAATAGGAAAGGAAAAGAAATTAAGTACCAACAATGGTACAAAGAATACACTAAGTTAATGTAAATGCAGGGAAAAAATAACAATAACGGTAAAAAGAGACTACACCAAGTGTAACAGAATGAAAGATTTATAGAGAGGATACACCATTATACGCTCAATAGGAAAAATGAAAAACTTATTGTTTAAATTAATTGCTCGAGAGCGGAAGGCAACCACACGTATTCGTGAAAGCCGCAAACCAGAACTGGGGTATGTTACGGGTTGGTGCATAATGAGTAAGTGAGGAGCTTGAAAGCTTTTTGGTGGCCACAAGCTAAAGTAACAGCCAAGTCGGATCCAAGGATCGGATCTAAACCCAAAAGTTGAGGATATATTGAAAACTGACATTAGATTATTAATTTCCATGAGAAAAAAAGCAGTCTGTTTTCCATGCCAGCTTTACAAGAGGTCCTACTATAGAACTTCTGTAACTCTCTGCTGTGACTGGAGATAAACAGATCTACTTGGGAAGGTACTAGTGCACTCTTTTTTGGACTGAGAACAGCCACAAGGGCCATTCCCCTTTCTACTGGTTTCCCTTTGCCATTTTTTATATTGTGGTTTACCAGAGTTCTGTAGACCTTGCTTGAATTGTTTCATGAAGAAAGGTCCAAACCAACAGGGATAGTTTCTGTTGTATTTATGGACTAGTGACAAAAACAGCTGCTTTATTCCCTGTGTTAACTTGCCTCTTTCCTCTAGACACCTAAGCCAGGCGTGCTTATGCATTATAGAAGCTGTGACTGCTGCTAGAAGGACTGCATCAACTGAATCATAGGAGCACTTGATGGAATGTTTTGTGGCCTCTAATGCAGAAGAAACAAAGGTAAAAAGAGAAGAGATGGAATCTGAAGCAGAAATAATGTGTTGCATGTATGCAAAGAGAGAAAGGAGGTATATGGACATATAGGTCTGTCAACTAATAGCCATAAAGGCCAGGACTGAAGACACATATACCTTTTTTCCAAACATATTGAATGCATTGTTTTTTTTTTTCATTGGATATAGAGTTGGAAGAAGCCAAGGGCTTGGAAATACTCTCCTAATCAATGGAGATTACAGCAGGATCCAGATGGGTATTCCTGAATAGGTATTTCTGGGATTCAGGCATTTTATATAGCCTATCAGACTTATTGGATGCAGCTATCTGGAAAAGAACATGCAGAGTTGAAGTATCCCCCAAAGAAGTGGTGGAATTGAAAGGGGTTTGAGGGAATCAGCATTAGCAAGATCATAATACTTCTGTGTCTAGGAAATTTTGCTCCCTTCCCACTTAAATTTTAATTTTTGAAAAGTATCAGAAAATAAAATCCCAACAAGAGAATCAAATAGCTTCCTGACTGACCAGGAATTGCAGAAAAGAGTTGGGATGCATAATATAGGCCTTCTTCTGATGGGAACATGTTTGTTTATTTGTCAAGCAGTGATTAAATTGACTGACAGCAGCTCAATGGCTTTATCACTGAAGCCTCTAAGCCACTTTCATCAGACGTGGTGTTGCACTTTCTCCATTGTTGGGTGACTGTGGAGTTGGTAGAAGTTTGGGGGGGGGGGGTCCTTCCAGAAGGAGGTACAGGGGGGGGGGGGGTTTGTCCCTCTAAATAAATAAATAAATAAACTTTAAAACATGTTCACGGAAAGTGGCTTTCAGCAATTTATTTTCATGGATTTCTCCATGGAAGACTAATACTTTGATGAATAATAAGGAATCTCTTCTGACAGAGAGCAGATCTTCCTCAGCAGAAGAGGGAAATATTTTCCTTCTAAATGGCAGGAGACTGGGAGTAGAGATTTGAAAAATTTGAAAAGCCCCAAAAAGCACAATTATCCCAGTCATCTGGAGACCCCTTGCCACCAGTTGGAATGGAAAAAGGAGAAAGATGTTTGATTTTTCTTTAGATTTTTTACTAACTGTCTCAAGTCTAACAGTTTTGAAGGCACTGGATGTCCAGATCTCCATAAGCCAGCCTGCGCCCTCCTCTTATATTAAAATCTCAGGAGTGCCACCTATCCCTTGAGACAAAAGAAAACAATGTTCTCCCTTCTCGGCTGACGCCCAAGGCCTGATCTGACTGGATGTGCCTGACCCCTAACTCTTAAGGGCTTTTCTCAGGGCATCACCAGAGGGGCCAGGGAAGATCAGATGATGGACCAAGGGCTCTGAGACTACCCCAGCAGGTATATCAGTCCCACGCTGGGAACAGCAGGTCAAAGCTAAAGATCCCTCAGTACCCCTGTTTAATGTTTTTTCTTTGACTGAAAGGGAATAGCCAATGAAGAATGTTTGATAGCCATGGAGGTCCAAACAAGGGCTTTGAGGCACTGGTTTTCCCAAGAAAAGACTGAAGCTATTCACCGGTTCACAAGTAGTTACTATGCATGCAGTCCAGGTGACAATTAATGAGCCTAGCCCAAATTCCTAACTTCCCCTAAGCACTGTCCAGTTAACTGATCTTGCTCAAGGTCACAAAGTAGGCAAATTGTAGGCTGACCCTCTACCACAGAAAGTAGCTTAACAACTTACAATCTTAGTTTTCTTCTCCAACAGACCTACTGCAAATGTTTTTATAGGTTCATAGGTGTTTACTAGGCTAATGACCACAAGGGCCTTTTTAAGACTAGCCATTCATCCCGAATCTCTGACAAGTTCTGACACCCATGATAAGTGTAAGCATGGGCCTGGGAGATGAACCATTTACAGGTTACCTGTTTGCATTAGAGAGACAGGTGCCAAACCAGGGATGAATTTCCGGTTTCCCATCCAATTGTCCAAGATGCACTTGAATTGGGTTAGGGAGAAACTGTGTTTCACATGGATGGGGAGTCTGTTCCATTGACGGGGTACTCTCTGGGATACATACCCATCTCTCCAGCAGGTCCTATTTATATCACAGGCAAGGTTTAAGTCTTTAGAATGGGTAATTCTGACACGGTTTGTTTTGTGGATGTCCAGGAGGTCCATCAGAGTGGGGTCTGACAATGCCCTGTATGCCAGGCATAGATCTCCCCTCAAAAGCCTGTAGGAAACAGAATACAGGGGTAGGGCCTTGAGGCAGTCAGCATAGAACATATTACTTATGCCCTGTATTCTGTTAGTGGGGAACCTCTGTGGACATTCCAGTTGTTGGATATGCCTGGTTAGGTACATACCAAAGGGGGCACTGTACTCACTGAATGCCGAATACAGTGGAACAATGACTTTCTTGGACTTAGATGCCATACATTTGTTTATAAGTTGCACAACATTGAATGATTTCCTCATCACTGTAGACACGATGATCAAAGGCTAGATTACTATCTGTGTTTCCCTAACTCCCTGACTACTGGGTCAACTCTAAGGGGTGTGTTGTCAATATGACAGTTACCAGGGATGAATCCCAAAGGATACTATTATGCATTTCTTGGCATTTAGTTTTAGTCCATTGCTCTGACAGCAGGTGTTTGTCCGTCAGCCCCTCCTGGAGAACATTTGTGTCAGTATGAGATTCAGTGACAGCTCTTAATTTGCAATCAATTTAGTCAGCCACAGACCACTGACATAGGCCTTGACTTCTGAGAAGTAAATGCCAAAAAGGAGTGGTCCAAGGACTGATTCCAGAGGGACTTCACTTGTGACGGGCCTCTTTGTAGAGGTGGAATCCCCAATTCTAACCTCCTGGGTCCTGTCTGTGAGCCAGTTGGCTATCCACCGGGTGACATACGGGTTTGTACCTAACGTCTTGAGTTTGTCAGCAATGCCAGAGTGGGGTATTGTGCGTCTTGGCCAGGTCAAGGTAGCAGTGTGAATGATTTTGCCCTCATCCACTGCTTTGCTGACCTTCTCAAAGAAGTCCACCGGGTTGAGTAGGCATGATCTGCCCTTGACGAAACCAAACTGGCTTGGGTCCAGTATCTGGAGGTTTACTATATCTCTATTGATCATCTCTGTGATAATTCTTTCCATAGCTTTACATAAGACTAGCGAGACATATAGGTATGTAGTTTCCAGTGTCTGTAGATGGCCCACCTTTGTGCAGAGAGATGAATGTTGCCTTTCTCCATTCATGAGGCATGAAGCCTGTTTCGATGTTACAGTTAAACAGTAATTCCAGAGGCCCTGATAGGTCATGTTTCATGCTACTTAGAAGGCATCCTGGGATATTGTCGGGGCCCACTGATGCAGTGTTCTTGGTCAGAGAGAGCATTAAGGACCTGTTTCTAGTGATCGTAGGGGGAGTTATATTTGATATTTTCTGAGAGAAGGTTGAGGGGAAGAGTGGAGAAAAATTGGAGCTGAAAAGTTGGAGCTGAATTTATCAGCCAGGAGGTTTGCTATATCTTTCGGCTCAGTATTTACAATAAGCTCTGCACACAACTGTGTATTGCCTTTGAGGTTGCAGACATAGCTAAAAAAATGCTTTGTGGTTGTCCTTGGCCTGGAGGCCAAACTTACCTCAAATTTGGGTCTGGCAGACTATTTGTCCTCTGAGTTGTTTTAGGTTGACGAGGGTGCTTTTATCCTGCTGGGTGCTGCACCTCCTAATTTTTGCCATGATTTTCTTCCTCCTGTTATATATCCAATTGATTTTGTGACTCCACCAGGGTGACTTGTTTTTTGAGTTAGTTCTGTACTTCTTCCTAGTGGGTACAACTGCCTCTATGCAGCTATTAACATGGTTGTACAGGGTTTCTGTGAACGGTTCTACATATGCAGAAGTGTTCTCAGGGTTTATAGGGGATTGACATTTTGCCATGTTCTCACTTAATAGCAGGAGGGTAGTCTTAGAATAGTTCCTGAATATTCCTGGTTTAGCTGGGTGTCCAGATATTATTTTTACTTCAAAGTGGTAAACAATAGACCAGCATTGCACAGACAGACACTGTGTGATTGCCCAAGATAGAAGACGCAGGCTATGTGGGAATCCTTGTACAGGACTAAACTACCACACACTCATTTTTCCCCTTCTGAGAGAAACAGGAGAGAAAAAAATCTTTTCAGTCAAAAAGGAAGTAGCCCCAAAGGGGTAGTTATCCCACACAACTGAGATGAATCAACCACTGACACTCTATATACAGCATAGACAAGATGTCTGGCTGAACTCTTCAATTGCAAGAAAGTTCTGAATTTTGGTGCCTGTACAGCCCTTTTATACCAGCATGCTCTAGGGCTTTAACAGAGATACCGTGCATGAGGAAGGCTCCCAAAAGCTTTTATATGCTGGCCTGACATCGGATATCTGAGTACTGCAACAGTGAGCTACTGATAAACAGCTTTCTGAAACAGTCCAAGAATCGATGCCAGAGATCTTGACTACTCTCCCCCTGTCCACAACAAATGAAAACTGCTCACATGAAAAGGAATCCTAACATAGTTCCC
Organism: Protopterus annectens; assembly: GCF_019279795.1. Taxonomy (NCBI): domain Eukaryota; kingdom Metazoa; phylum Chordata; order Ceratodontiformes; family Protopteridae; genus Protopterus; species Protopterus annectens. The sequence continues at coordinate 1,259,023,369 of NC_056743.1, forward strand.
ATTAACTGAGATGGCAACCAGAAATAAACCTGGTGGAGTGCTTGCAGGGAGTGCACATTAATATTGGGTAGAAGCAGAACTTAAGGGGAGGAGAACAGATTGATTCTGTTGTGCACTTTGCACTGGTACATGAACCACTGCCACAGAAAGGGCAGCCATAATTAAAGGACCCTATGCAGGTACTGGACCTAGTACAAGAAAGCCTGTATCACATGAGACAAACGTCTGGTAAATAAAAAAGCTTAACCATATGCCAATGAAGGAGTGTTTGACAGTGATCTGCGATGCAGCACTACTACTACTAGTTGGGGCAGGAAAGAAGGCTAGAGAGTGATCAAAGAAGCTGCCATTATATTTGAAAAAAAGCTGCTTCCTCATTCAAGATGTTCCTCAAGATGAATGAACATGTTAGAAACACCACTTGAGATGCATCTGGATGCAGCAGGAAATGGATGGATGTAGACAGTGTGTGGGTGGGGGAGTCTGACATCCCAGAGATGGTGATCACATCTGTGGAAAACACAACTAAATGGTATGGAAATAAAAAGGGCTCTCAAAGAATTTGAAAATCCCCCTCTCTAACCAAATGACTGTTTATGAGGGGAAACAAACATCAGCGGATGTACCTATACTTCACATGAGGTGAACCTCACACAGACAAAAATTGAAGAGCACAAATATTACACATTCTTGCATGAAAACAGAGAATGAAATACTCGTATTTTTTTTTTTTTTTGCATCACTGTTGCACCTAGCCCAAAGACTCCACAATATGCACCTGACTGACCCATTTGTTCAGTGGTGCATGGGATAACAGCTGAGCATTTCCAGGCAAGGCGACAGCCTACCCATTCATCAGTTCCTGCCTAGGAAGCTCAATTATCTCATTTGTTCCCCTAGTGGCAGAAGTTGGGTAATGGTTATGGGACAGTTACTGGTTCTGTAGGGTGGCCTATCCTAATCTGATAGAGCAACCCTTGGTGGTTCTGAGGTTTGCCGTGTGCTGCCACCACCAGGGACATGCCACCACACAGTAGATAACACAGTGCATGCAATTACAAAATAGCAGTACCTGTTCACTAGGCCTGTGCTCCATGGATGTAACCATTCATTGTTCCCACTTGCAGTCATCTAAATGCCAGGTCAGAGCCGCCTCCTTCCTCCATGGATGGGCGAGATGGCAGTAACTAACAATCTTTTATAGACACCTGAGAATATATTCAAACCTATGTCACCTGTGCTGTTGTCCGTGCTTTAGCTCTCCACAGGACAGATCTGGCAGAAACATCTTACCTTAGTGTTTTCTAATCTGCTTTCTGCTCTCCTCACCTTGGAGGGAAATTTGTCTTGGACCATGGATGCCTCTATCTTCCTAAACTGCTCTGCAGAAAGGAAATTTCTACGCACCTTAACTGAACTCCAAACACAAACGCCATTTAATGGCATGCTTGGGTTTTAAGACAGTAGAGCAGCCTTTGCTTGCCCAAGTGATAAGTATTCTGCTCACTGCTACAGCAGCAACAGGGAATAAAATAAAAAAAAAATCCCAGAAAAGTTGGTGGAATAAGTGGTTAAGTTTTAGTCTTATGCAAAACAAAGGGGAATAAATGGATAAGACAGCTTTTAAATGGGTGTCAGAGAAGGCCCAGTTAATTAAATTCTGGGCACTCTATTATGGAAAATAAATAAGTAGCTTTATCAGTGAACGTAAATCCTACAGGTAAGTTCCAGAGCTATACCTTTTTTACTACGCTTGTTACAAGCTCGCAATATTCTACTTACAAGGTGCATATATCTTAGGTTATAAGGCACAATGTACATTCAAGTGGTGCGCATGAGAAAAACATTCTTGTGAGACACCATAAATCTAAACATACCAGCGTAATCATATGACTAAGGTTCAGGTGCTGCAAAATAAGTTAGAATTTAAAATCTACTTGAGGATCACAAAGTAATGTATAGTTATCTTTACTCAAGCTAGAAGCAAAAGCACCACATTCAAAAGGGTCAAAAAGGCACTTTCTCGTTTATTTCATAAGCAACACCAAGACATCTTAACATAACTTGATAATAGAAGCATTAAAGTTACATAACTGGTAAAAATTATGACAAAAATACTTAGACAACACTTGATGTCCCCCCCCCCCCCCCCCCACTATGCATATGGAAACAATTATGAACTTCTTGAAATTATGTTTTGAAGGGGTTGAAATACAAAAATTTTATCAACTCGACTGTTTCACCGGTTGTTCACAAATGAAATGCTAGGAATCGCTGGTACACTATTTCACTGGGAGGTCACCTAGAAACCAAACAAAAGGAAAGAAAAGAAAAAAGTCAGTTGCTAACCTTACCAATTTTAAACTGGTGTGAAGAACTCACAAAGGCCAAGATGATGCAAGAGTAAACCACTTAACATTGTGCAAATAAGCATTTCAGTTGACGTTCTTTACATTAAATGGTTTAGCTTGTATATTTACTAAGCAGATCACTTAATTAGCAAATGCTGAACCCCTGTGGACACCTTCAAGCCATTAATCAAATCACAATGTGACAATTTAAAGCAGCCACAGCTGCATGCAATATTATGTAATAAAAGCATGAAAGAAATAAAAATTCTGGGCAATGAAGACGAGATCCAGCTACAGTAATAATCAAGAGTGATGGCACAAAGGGAAAAGCCCCAACTCTGGGCAAAGAAACCAGAGTTTGAGTAGCAACTCAGGTGGTTAACACATGTAGGCAAGTAGTATGGGGGTGCCCATCCTAGGGGGAAGGGGCACACACACACGGATATACACGCACATATGTTGATTTCCCTGGTTGAGATCAAGGAAACAACAGTATTGTGCCTCTTGTGGGTGGGCACAGCAGTCATGCAGGAACCATAAGCTACTAGAAAGGAGCCATACAGCACAATGCAGGGATCTGTATGGAGGGTAGCACACTGCACACTCACCTCATCTTACAGATCGAAGTACTGATATTGTTCACATTGGATAGCAAAGCTATTCATCTTCATTAATAATCAGAAAAAAAATCCTTAGCTTACTGCTATGGGTGATCACTAGGGGATGTCTAGTGGCTTCAATACAAGGTGAAGTTGCATGGAACAAATGAAAGAATGAGGTTAACTGGAATGAAGTGGAACTACGTAAGAAAGAAGAATCTCAGCTATATGCCAGCACAGTGGTATAGCGGGCTAAAGCAGTGACTATGGCCCAGGCAATCTGGATTCAATTAGCAGCTTGGGTGTCTGAGGTGCTGGAAATGGAGGATAGGTCTGACCATCATGGGGGGATTGCACATCAGCACTCCTTGCAGTTGATCTTCAATGGAGGTCAGAGACACAGGGGGCAGGGTGCATCTTCAGGGACACAAGACATTGGCTAAGTTACCATGAACAAAGAATAATATGTCAGAACACCCACTGCACATCTGTATCAACAGTGAGTGTGTGTGTGTGCATTAACATAAGGGAGGGCACTTAGGGCATACCAAAAACAAAATCCTACTCAGCAGCATATGTGATAATGTCCCAAGGTGCCTTAATCTCCTTAATCAGTAGCCTGGTGAACAAAAAGAGAGGCTTTTGGAAGCAACTGATCAGCTACTGGGGCAGGGCACAATAAATAAAATTTGAACTACATAAATATCTGTCAGAACAAGGAAAACATGTATATTTTTATGTAACATTTAAAATGACAAATATCACATTCTCCGAGAAAAAAAAACTATTTGGTTGCCAGTTTTCAACAACTTATCAATGATACAGTCTGTCTATATGCTGTCATATAAAAAGAAATGCAAAATGTACATGCGTGTTGTGACCCAAATAGCAAAAGCAGACCTCCCAAATGGCTAAGTAATTTTCTCAAATGGTGTCCAGTAGGATGCCCATATCTCATATATACTACCAAACATATCAGAAAAATACGACATGACCCTCAGCTACAGATTCCAGGGAAAAATACCATCTTCACATACTGTATTTTACTGCATGAGTCTCAAAAATTGATGGGACAAACACTTCCCATAACAAGAACCTTCCTTATTCAGGACAACTATACACAAAAGTTATGCACTTACCATAATGATAGTTCCTCATGACCAAGGGCCATATTTTACATGATCCAGTTCATCTATGCCAACTGAAGGACACTCTCCAGCTATACATCTTGAGTGGCATCATAACAGAGTATCATGGTGAATAGTGGCCCAGAAGGAATACCTGAACCTTGAGATCGTATTCAGCTTACAGTATCTTGCAAAAGTATACAGTGAAGCCCATGTGACAGCAGGACAGATATCAACTACTGAAGAAAGTTAACACAGCTGTAGATCTAGCTGAATGGGTTATAGGTCTACATGGAATTGCCTTATTACTAGTACTGTACCCAAGTAATACAGTCTGATAGCCACCAGAAAAATGTAATTTTAGATATTTTGTGCTCCATTCTATTGTAAGCAATAGGGATGAACAGACTCATCTTTGCAAGAGACTTTCCTTCTGTGCAGAGAAAACCTTAGCTGTCTGTTAACATCAGTGCAATATAATTTGTATTCATCTTTGTTGGTGTATTGAGGAAAGGATACTAGTAGATTGACAGACTGGGCACTGAGGGTAATTTGGGCATGAAAGCAAGGTTTGCAAAGATACACTGCCTTTATAAAATACCTGGTAAGGGGCATGGCATGACAATCTGCTGTACTGACACACTTTGATAACATTATTGGTATGAGAAAAGAGTTTCCCAGGAGAGATTAACTTCTCTGTAGGTGGTTCAAATGAAGAGTGGGTGAGCTCTTCTAAAATGAAGTTGAAATCCCAAGATGGAACATAATCCTTCATGGGAAGTCTCGGCAGAAAGCTGCTTCTTACAAAAGCTTTACACACCTTTTGGGCTGCTACAGAAGCAGAATTAATGAAATTTGAGATAGTTGAGATACAGCACTGGGTTTGCTTAAGTAAATCTACTTATGTAGCATGAGGCCAGAGTCCTTTTGTAAGCTTACTTTTGCTCATATTTTCTTTCTTTTTATTTTATTTCTGGTGACTGTACCTTTAGAAACTTTATATCCTTGTCTCTCAGGCTAGTTTTTCACTATCTTTTTCTGATTGTTTCTATGACTTCATCTTGACCAGGGTGCTAGCCCTGCTCCGTTCGCCCTCGCTATGCTCGGGCTCACTTCACTCCCCTACCCTACCCCCATTCCCACCCACCCCATTACAATTACCTTTATACCTAACTATCCTTCCTCTTCCTGTCCCACTAGCCACTACAATTCCACTTCCTGCCTATTGCCTTGTACAACCATCTTACTAATATGTCAATTTTGTCAACACCACTTCCTCTATACCACTGTCTCTACCTACTCTATCTGACCATATTTTATTCCAACATGTATTATTTTCTAATATCTTCTACACTACTCCTTATTCTCTCTATCTCCACCTCTTACCACTCCAATCTCTCTGACCCACTCCTATGTTCACCAACTTCTGACTCGTACAACATATATCCAACTACTTCATCTTTTACTATCTCCCCTAATCTCTTTACTACCTCTACCTCAAGTCTATATAAACTATCCATAATGCAGGTTTTTAAACCTTCCCACAAAGCTAAGTCAAAACTATACAAACTCCATCTAGCATCTACTACACACACTCTCCTCACTAAAAACCTACTCTGTTCTGGAGATATCCATCCCAACCCTGGCCCCGCTTCTCTCCCCAAAACTACCTACACTGCTCCCATCTAACAGTCACCAACCTCAGTCACAACAATCATCTCCATCCAAATACTTAACTATTTACTCATTGAATATTCAGAGTCTAGCAAATAGTCACTGAGCTGCACTCATGGATAGCTCTCAATACCCCTCACATCCTCTCCCTATCTGAAATCTGGCTCAAGCCACATATCTCAAATAGTGAAATACTCCCTTCCAGGTTATAATATCTTCCGATCTGATAGAACTGTAAAAAAAGGTGGTGGCGTGGCCATCCTCTACTCAAACATTCTTAACCTCTCACCATACCCTTCCCCAATGCCTGACTTCCTCCCAGCTCAAATCATCATCCTTAACTGCCATCTGAATCCCCACAAAAAAACTTGCAATTGCCTCTATCTACCTTCCTTATGGTAACAATCTGCCCATTCTTGAAAACATCCTATCCTGGTTCGCCCACAACATACCATATGAGACACATCCTTGGTGATGTCAACATTGATTGGTCCAAACTCACAACTGACTCCCAACTAAGTATCCACTTACACGGCTTCCATCAACTTATAACATCTCCCACTCGCTTCCATAAAACTTCCACTTCCAGCTCCATCATAGACTGGATCCTTACCAATTCCCACCACCTTACCGGACTCCCTCAGTGATCATCTCCCTACCACCATCTTAAGACACTACTCCCATATTCCTAAACCCCACCTTATCAAAGACTGTCGAAAACTATCGACTTTCAATTCATCCCAATTTAACTCCATTCTCCACAACATAGATTGGTCCATCCTAAAACACCTCCCTCTAAACGATGCTGTAAGCACTTTCAATAGCATCTTCATGAATACTCTAAACTCTTTAGCTCCCTCTAGGAAGATCAGAGTGCAATCAAACCATGCTGCCTGGCTCTCCAAAGAGACTAGGTCCCTTATGAAACAAAGAGATCATGCTTGGAAAACCTGGACTAAAACTAAACCACCACCTTTTCTTCAAAAAACAGGCAACTGAAGAACCTTGCAAAAAACATGCAACTAATGACAAAAAGTTATACTATAGCTCTGCTCAGCTTAACAAATCCAATCCTCGAAAATTTTGGTCAACTCTCAACAACATCCTCTATCCTGGAAAGCCCTCTAATCCCTCCACATACCCTAACTCTTCCTCTCAGGAAACAGCTACCCTCCTGAATAAACACTATCTCTTCCATCCAAAATTTGGTAACCTCTAAGCCAAACTCTACTTCGACACCCACCTCTCCAAGTCCCACTAACACAACTTTGTTTTCTTTTGAGCCAGTTCCCATTACTTACATCAAATCTCTACTACTCGAGCTAAAATCGTGCTCTCCTTCCACTGACAATCTATCTCCTACATTCCTCAAACTTGCTGCTGACTCAATTGCCTATCCTGCATCTATACTAATTAATAGATCAATTCTGGAATCAACTGTCCCCACCCTTTGGAAATCTTTCTTCACTATTCCTCTTCATAAAGGTGGAAACTCCAACCCCACAAACTACTGACCCATTGCCATTCTGCCCCCCCCCTCCAAGATATTAGAAAAATGTATTCACTCACAGCTTCTCAATCACCTCCTCACACACCACTTACTTACCCCTATCCAACATGGATTTCGTCCTCACCACAGCATCACCACTGCCCTCCTCTCCTTCACTCATATCATTGCAGAGGCCCTAGACAACAATAAACTCATTTCCAGTCTCTTCCTAGATCTCTCCAAAGCCTTCGATATCGTCTCTCATCCTCTACTACTATCCAAACTCGCAAATCTCCACCTATCCCCCTTCACACTTGCCTGGTTTAATAGTTACCTATCTGGCAGGGAACAATCTGTCAAATGGCTGTCATCCTTCCTCACCTTTCCTTCCCATCTCCACTGGTGTTCCCCAAGGCTCCATCTTGGGACCCCTTTTGTTTAACATCTTCACCAATGATCTTTACACCTCATGCAAAGAATCCTCCCTTATTCAGTATGCCGACGACTCCACACTTATATCCATCTCAAATAACATTCCTGAACTACACTCCCTGACCCAACAGGCTCTACTATCCACTGAACAATGGCTCTCTCACAACCTATTGATCCTAAATCCCAAAAAGACCAAACTCCTACTTTTCCTTCCCCGTTCTCTTTCTCATCACAAAACCTCCTTTTTTATTACATCTTCTAACAATACAAACATCCAACCTGACACCCACACAAAACTCCTAGGAGTCATTATCAATGACTAACTCAAGTTCAACCTACACAACTCCAATGTATAAAAAAAAGGTACTTGCATATTATCGCAAACAGATTTTTATGGAGCCATAACTTTCACTGTTCTTGTGAAACGAGTGTATACATAAACACAGCACAAATATTAACAAGAAGTTTGAAGTAGATAATTATAGAAATAATTCATTTAGATCAATAATTTAATGTAAGTGCAAGGCATATAAGCAATGTAAATTGTTCTGTACTATTAAAAACATTGCTCTGGCATAGCAACCAGTTTTCACATAGTATGAAACAGTAACGCATGCCACTGACTGCAATGCTCGGTGATTTACATGAGTGACGGCAATGCTCAGTGATTTATGGAAAAAAGCTTTTATGAGGGATAGCACAGGTAAAAACCATGCAGCATGGGGAACTTTCCTTTTCACTAATAGGATTTTACAGTGATACAAACAAGCCACAGCAGAAGAATAACTGCTTTAACGCATCATCATCACTCAACTTACAAACTATGAAGCCAAAAGTAAGCAAACTTTAAAAAAGTAAGTAAGCCTAATAGACCTGAAAGTCACAGACCAGTAACTTCAAGTACTGCTGCCTAAACAATATTAAACAATAGTAGTTAGGATTTTGAACACCTGTTTTCAGTATTACACAGACTCGTTTTGCGAGAACAGTGACAGTTATGGCTTCGTAAAAATCTGGTTGCGATAATACGCAAGTACCAAAAAAACAAACCAGAAACTAGGTCTGCTATATCAGAACAAAAAATTCCTAACCCCTGAATCTAGACTTACCCTGGGCTAGGCACTCCTCCTCCCCTCCCTCTCATATGCCGTCCCAGTTCTTACCAATATCAAGGCCTCCACTCTAGCCAGAATCATTACTAACTCCCCATACAACTCACACCACTGCATTTCTTTAAACTCTCTTCAATGGCTTGAACTTCCCCAGTTTCTGCTATCTTATCAATTTCATATGCTACACTCTATTCTTTATAAACCCTCCTTTTGTCCATCTCTATCTTCCTTAGTCACCATCTACATCCCATCCCGGACCCTCGGTACTTCTAACCAACAATTACTTGATATCTACCACTCAAAAAGGTCAGTAGGCAAACTACTCTACAAACACTCCCTTGCCCATGCTTGGAACAAACTTCCCCTTGACTTACATTCAATCTCCCACACCTGACACTTTAAAAATGAACTAAAAGCTTATTTTCTCAATTCCAGAACCTGCCCTTACCATGACCATACCTAGTCTTCCTTCCCTTTATGTACCCTCAAAAGGACCATACTTAGTACCTCATTACACCTCTCTCTCCAATGTGTCTACTATGCATTTGCACAATTTTATACAAACAAAAAATGTTTATTGTTGACCTATTGAACTATATCAATGTAAAAGTGTTACTTAGCTTCTTTTTAATGCAACTTTAACTTTATGCATGTAACCCAACATATGTGAATCGCTTTGCTAGAACTGCTATTATATCAATATTGTTTAAAATTGTACTTGTTTTAAAATGTATTACTGGAGCTTTTCTCCTCAGGTCTCCACTGAAAATGGGCTACAAGCCCAGTTGGACAAACTCGGTTAACAAATGTCAATAAATAAATAAATAAATAAATAGTTGCTAAGTGTACTCTTATGGATGAGAAGTTAGAACCTTTATAAAAAAAAGTTGGTCAAGAACTGAAAAACAGTAGGGATTAGGGCTTTGAATGGCTCTATTTGCTGTTGTGTAGCCCAAAGAGAAAACATGGTCCAGTTACCTCTGCAAATTTTCTTGGTAGAGGGTTCCTGGGCAGCAGAAATTATTTGGACTAACCAGACATGGTAAGTAGTGTCCCTGGCCATCAGAGGAAGTGTAAAAATCATGCAGTTAGTTTAAAAGACTATAGGTCCAGGTAAGGAGTGCTGGACAGATATGATAGAAGACACAGGTCACGCTCAAAGTAAGTGCTTCTTCTTCATGTGAGGCCAAAGAGGGAACCATACTTGTCCAGACAAAATAATTAGTCTTGCTCTGAATAACCTGTCTTTCTGTAGGAATCTCAGTATTGGGGGGGGGGGGGTAGTAGAGAAACCCTGTTGGCCACTGATGGTCTACCACATCCTGGGGAATCTGTTCTTGAGGAGGGATGTGGAATAAAAAGTTGCTATACTTTGTGTTGGTTGGGGATGCAAACAGATCATAGCAAGTGTTTTCCTAGGAGTGGAATATCAGTCATGCCATTGTCAAGCTGAGGGACCATTCTTGTGACATCAGAAGACACCTGCTTAGCCTGTCTGCATAACCAGGAAAATGCACTGCTGTTTGAAAGTGCAAGTCAACTGCCCACTCCCAGACCTTCAGTGTCGCCCCATCAGTGTGTGTGGGATCTGGTACCTCCCCATTTTTTGAGGGTCTATGCTTAATCGAAGACAATATCCACTGAACAACTTTTAAGCTAAAACTAACTGTTGAACATCGTAAATCCATTCATTGAATGCTCAGTTGGCCATTACAGTACAGGATAGCAAACCTGCCCCTTCCCCACTATATTATGATCTGAGTTGGTATATATAATTAGTGGGGATGTGGGGGATGCAGCCCACCACATAATAAATGCCAGGTGTTAATCCAATCTTCCAGTTGTGCTACTTCCTTGTAGATGGCAAACTATGAGTATTCAATGACCATTCAATTAATATTGTCTGACGATTAACCATAGATCCATTTTTGGATGTACCATATTGCCTCTGTGGGGCATCACAACCGAGGAGAAACTCGAGCTTTGAAAAAAAGTTAGGATGCCTTGAGTTTGGGTACCTCCTGCGGACACCAGTCCTTCAGTTGGAGTAGATGGACCAAATCATGCAAGTTTTTTTTTTTTTTTTTTTTTTAACTTCTAATGGACAGTTAACTTGGAAAAGCCATATTCCAGTTATGAGCTACATCTCACCTCCTTGAATGGAAGTCATATATTCACTGTCATATACACCCACATCTAATGGGAAAGGAGTAAAATGAAACTTGACAGCCTGGCATATTCTAATGGAAATGCAGGCCTGATGGAGGAGACCATCAATACAGAACTATCAGTACAACAGTTTGCCAATTTTCTAGTAAAATGTAGTTGGGTTGTTCTTTTAGGGGGGCAGAGGTAATAGAACAAGCTCCATGTTGAATTTCTGACTGCCATGCTACAAATGCCTAGTAATACTTTCCCATTTTCCATTAATTTTCTTTTTTTTGTTGTTGTTGTTGTTGTATTAACACTTCTAATGCTGAAAAACATCACTTGTGGGGATAAATAGTGTACTTAGTTCTTAAGTTACCAACCCAAAACATATTTGTGAGGTGTTACATATTCACTTCATCTAAGAAAAAGTAAAAATATACAAGTTTACGAACTGAATCTAAAGGCAGCTGCAAAGAAATTGATACTGAAAACTATTAAAGTAAACTTGACAGCCAAAAATGAAAGTAGTAACAGATGTGTAGGAGTTAGGCCTACCATCTTCTGCCACAAGAGCTTAAATCTTCCAAGAGTTGTGCAACTCGGCACCTAAAACTTTCCAGAGCCATTAAACTCCCTCATATTTACACAGAATCCTGTTACAGAACGACTCTTCTGCAGAAACCGGAGCTCATGAAGGAAAGAGACCAAGGAAGAAGACAAAAGTACAGTTTTGTACCTACCATAAATGTAGATGTTCGAAGATCCACATTGCTGCAGTCCTTACTTATGGGTAGTCCGCTGTCCTCGGTCGGCCCGAATACCAAAGTATTAGGCTGACGTCGGTCATGGGCGCACAGCCCTGACATCAGAGCGTCAGGGTATAAAAGCGCATGACCGACGTCATATCCTCAGTCTTTTCTTGCCCCAGATGTCAGAAGGCCCTAAAGGAAAGGCCACAGCCAAAAAACAGAGTAACTTCCCAAAAGATATGCCCAACTACAGCCATCACCCAAACCATATAACCATGCTAAGCTACAGAGGGGAAGGAGGGAGGGAAAATTGGACTGCAGCAATGTGGGTCTTCGAACATCTACATTTATGGTAGGTACAAAACTGTACTATGTTCTTTCATCTCACATTGCTGCAGTCCTTACTTATGGGTAGAATCCCAAAGCAACAGGAAAGGGAGGTTGGAAAAATCATAAAGCATTAGGGGCTGCTAAAATGCCCTGTAAAATTGCAGTGGCAAATCCAGCCCTAGACTTAGAATAAAGAGGAAGGTGGTAATGTTTAGAAAAAGTATGTACTGAACTCCAAGTGGCTGCTTCCAAAATATCCTTTGTAGCTACCCCCCTTAGAAAGGCAGTAGAAGTTGCAGTAGCTCTAGTGGAATGAGGTCTTATCCCAGTCGGAATCTCCTTACCATGATGGGAATAACAAAAAGAAATACAAAACCCAATCCATTTAGAAATAGTTTGTTTTGAAACAGGTTTACCCTGTGAACCCAAAGCAAAAGAAACAAATAACTGCTGAGACTGTCTGAACTCCTTGGTTCTGCTCAAATAATAACGCAACTGCCTGTGAATATCCAAAGTATGCAAAATCTTCTCCCCTTTATTTTGAGGATTTGCATAAAAAGTAGGCAAATGAATAGTTTGGTTTAAGGCCACACTAGAAACCACTTTAGGCATAAAGGAAGGATTAGTACGCAAAGATACCCTATCTCTATGAAAAATCAAGAAAGGCTCCACTGCCATAAGGGCCTGTAATTCAGAAACCCTTCTTGCAGAAGTAATGGCCAACAAAAAAGCAGTTTTCCATGACAAATACTTTAACTCGGCCGTAGCTGCAGGCTCAAAAGGTTGTAGAGTAAGCTTTTCCAACACAAAATTGAGATCCCAAGCAGGAGTAGGAGCTCTACGTGGGGGTCTTATGTTCTTTGCCCCTCTGAGAAACTGCTTAAACAAAGGATGAGAGAATAAAGGAGGGTCACAGTCATAATTAGCCGAAATGGCTGCAGCATGAACCTTTATGGAGGAGAAGGACAAACCTTTGTCTAATAACTCAGTAAGATATTGTAAGGAAGCACTCAAATTAGGCTTGGAAACATCAAAGTCCTTCCCTTTGCTCCAAATAAAAATCTCCTCCATTTATGAGCATAAACTTTCCTTGTACTAGGCCTCCTGGCCTCCAAAATAACATTCAAAACTCGTTGTGGAAGCCGAGAACCTCCAGAATCTAAAACAGAATATGCCAGGCTGTTAGATGCAGAGACTGAATTCTGACATTGAGAAAGTGATTGCCCTCCTGAGACAAAGGTGTGGAATCAAAGGCAGAGGCCATGGAGGCTCTCGGACCAAACTCCTCAGTAGTGGGTACCAGTGTTGTCGAGGCCAATCCGGTGCTATCAGGATCATGGATGGCTTGTCTTGTCTGGCCTTCAAGAGAACCTTGGGCAGAAGAGGTAGAGGTGGAAAGGCATATACATGAAGATTGTCCCAACTGAATGACAGAGCGTCCACCTTCCAAGCTGTGGGATGAAACCCTTTTGTGCAAAACTTTGGCAACTGGTAATTTAGTGGAGAAGCGAACAGATCTATGTCTGGAGTTCCCCATGACACTGTCAACTTTTGAAATACCTGAGGATCCAATTTCCACTCGTGAGGATCCACTATTTGTCTGCTCAATACATCCGCTAAGGAGTTCTGTGCTCCTGGTAGAAATCTTGCCTGAAGATTGAGGTTGTAACTGAGAGCTGTCTCCCACAAAATCATCGCTTGTCTGCAAAGAGGTGCGAATGAGTTCCCCCTTGCTTGTTGATGTACCACATGACAGTTGTGTTGTCTGTTAGAATCAACACCTGCCCTGGGTGAAGTAAATCCTTGAAAGCCATTAATGCAAATTGTACTGCTAACATCTCCTTCAAGTTGATATGCAAATGTTGAAGTATGGCAGGCCACGTGTCTTGCACCCATTTCCCATTGAGGTGTGCTCCCCAAGCCTTGTCAGAGGCATCCGTCGTTAGAATCTGACTCGCCTTTGGTCGGGTCACAGAGAGTCCCTTGTTTAGGTGACATTCCTGAGCCCACCACAAAAATTCCTTCTGAATGCAAGGTATCATTTGAATGACAGTGTCTAGATCCTGGCAGTGTTGTGTCCATAGATTTTTGAGATACCATTGAAGCTTCCTCATATGCAATTTGGCATTGGGAAGCACCAGAATACAAGATGCCATGAACCCCAAGGCTTGAAGGACTGTCCTTGCAGTCAGCCTGGACTGTAGAGACATTTGATGGAAATAAAGTGAAAGACTTTTCTGTTTGTCCGGGGTCAAAAGGCCATCTGGGAAGCTGTATTCAGTCTCACACCCAGAAAGCACATGTCCTGAGAGGGTACTAGACTGGACTTTGTTTCGTTCACAGAATACCCTAGGCATCTTAACACTACCATCACATACCGTAGATGCTGAAGAAGCTTGTCCTTGTCTTGTGCAATAATCAGGCAATCGTCCAAATAAGGATAAATTTGTATTCCTTCCATCCTGAAAAGGGCTATCACTGGAGCCAGAACCTTTGTGAAAACTCTGGGCAGTAGATAAGCCAAATGGCAATGCAGAGAACTGATAATGTAAATTTCCAGCTCGAAGACGCAGGTACTTCCTGCAACTGGGCCTGATAGGAACATGAAGATAAGCCTCTTTTAGATCCAGAGTTACCATCCAGTGATCTTTTCCCAGCAGAGGCAAAAGCTGTTGTAATGTCAACATTTTGAACTTTGGAATGTCCAAATAAGTGTTGAGGAGAGATAAATCCAAAATCGGTCTCCACGTGTTCCCTTTCTTTGGTACTAGAAACAGGCGGCAATAAAACCCTAGACCCACTTCTGAAGGAGGTACTGGCTGTATGGCTCCCATGTGAAGAAGTAATGAAATCTGTTTGTGAGCCTCCATCCTTTGCCGAGGAGGAATGTCTGGCATACCTTTGAAAGGAGGCAATGTATGGAAATAAAACTTGTAACCTTTGTTTATAATGTCCAACACCCATTTGTCTTGGGTGACTAAAAACCAATTTTGCTTGAAGAGGGCTAGCTTTCCTCCCAAAGGAGCTGCCCGGCAAGAAGAATCTGGCAGCTGAAAATGCAGGTCATTGGGCCTGTTTACGAAAGGACTGGCCCCTACCCTCACCAGCAGATTGAGCAGGCGAACTCCAGGTTCTAGGCCTAAAGGTACTCTGAGCTCTGCCCCTACCACGCCTAGATCTACCCCTAGACTGGGAATCAGAAGAAGGTGCGTCCACCCCTTAGCAGGCCAATTTCTACTAAACTTAGGAGGTTGAACCTGCAAAAAATCTTTAACAGTCTGCATAGACTTAGCCTTGTCCTCCATTTTCTTCAAAACAGACTCCACAGGAGGACCAAACAACACTTCGGACTGTAAAGGGGCATCCAGAATTCTAGACTTAACATGTTCAGATAAATTCTGATCCTTAAGCCAGGCATGCCTACGAAGAACTGAACCAGTGGCAGCCACTCTAGAAGAAGCCTGCAAAGCATCAAAGCCACACTGCAAAGAATGTTTCCCCACCTGTTCAGAAACATGCACCAAATCTTGCAATTCTTTACACTCTATGCCCTCCGCCAAAGCATCCACTTTAGATTTTAGCTGAGAAAGGAGGAAATTCTGATATTTCAACATATGAAACTGGCAATTTAAAGCCCTCACTGCCAAAGTAGAAGAGGTGTACACCTTCTTACCCCATCTGTCCAAAGCTCTAGCTTCCTTATCTAGAGGAACCGGATTCTTTACAACAGAAGCCCTAACACCCTTAGGCCCCTGACTAATAGTTTCTGGGTCCGCCCTAGGACTCCTATATAGGTATTTATGAGCCTCAGGTACCCTATAATACCTGTCCGGTTTAACTGGTGCAGGAGGCATAGAATCTGGATTAAATGAGGCCTCCGAGAAAACATCCTGAACAACATCCAAAACAGGAGGAATAGCCAAGGGTCTGTGCTGTGGTAAAAACAAGAACTCTCTAAGCCTCTTTCTGGAATCTGAGTAATCCTGTCCTTCCCACTTAAAATGTTCCCTCATAGAGTGTAAAGTTTCTGAAAATGAAAAATCCTCTGGAGGGGAAGCAGAAGGAGTAGAATCCTCTGCATCGGAATCCGAATAAGGAGGAAAATCTTGAATATCCTCAGAAGACTCAGAATCATCTGAGGCCTGCTCCAAAATTTCCAACTCTGGCTCTACCCTGGGCCTCTTATCAGGAGGGGGCATGGAACCTCTAATTAAAGAAATCAAGTCTTCTGCCATTTTAAGCATATGCTTCTTAGGTACAGACCCTGAAGAACCAGAACTAACTCCAGAAGAAGGCAAAACAGTCCTGCCCTTAGAAAGAGCCCTAGAAACAGTAGCAGAAGGCCTAACCCCCTTAGGCAAAGAAGGGAGAATAGTAACCTGAGAGGCCCCTTCAGCCTGACCTGACTCCTGTGATGCCACATCCTGTAAAATCAAGGTTTCCCCCTGAGACTCAACAGAAACTTCAGCCGGATCCACCTGTTCCACTGCAGTCTCTAAAGGACCGGCGTCCGAAATAGACGAATCATCCTGTCTAGGCTTTACAGATATGTCTTTACGCTTCTTACGTAGGCGGCGTCGGAGGATCCGACGGCATATTATAATTACACCGTTTGCCAAAAACTAACCTAGCGCAATCTAGCCTTCTCTTAATAGTGCGCTTATTAA
Organism: Protopterus annectens; assembly: GCF_019279795.1. NCBI lineage: Eukaryota > Metazoa > Chordata > Ceratodontiformes > Protopteridae > Protopterus > Protopterus annectens. The sequence goes on from NC_056743.1 coordinate 1,259,040,050, forward strand.
ACCTAGCACAAAATCGACACCCAACTACGTTGTGCTCCGGTCCCAAGCAAGGGATACAAAGCGGTGGTAATCCCTATGCGGTATCTGCTTCCCACAAGAAATACAATTATTCACTTTTTCTGACATCCGGTAAACAACTGAGGCAAGAAAAACAAAATGCTCTAGCGGGTACTTAGCCCAACTTGGTATGTCTGAAACTCCGAAAACGAAAAATTTCAGAAAGCCGAACGGCACTTGCAACGCTGCTTCTGCATCGGACCATGCGGCAAAAAAGACTGAGGATATGACGTCGGTCATGCGCTTTTATACCCTGACGCTCTGATGTCAGGGCTGTGCGCCCATGACCGACGTCAGCCTAATACTTTGGTATTCGGGCCGACCGAGGACAGCGGACTACCCATAAGTAAGGACTGCAGCAATGTGAGATGAAGAACATCTAATGGCAAGAACCAAAACAAGACCAAAGGCAGGGTTAAGGAAGGAGGAATCATACAGGAAGATGGACCTAATCCTGCATGTACAAACGCTATGTATTTATCATAATGTTTGATCATCATGATCCACATTTGTCCACATCAATAGCAGGTCCAGAAAATGCAAAAGAAAGTCTCTCAGTGCATTTAATACACACTCAGGCTTCAGAACTCCCCATTATGGCTATAATGCATCTCACCTTCCATTTTTATCAAGATCACAATTGCAGTACTGCAACTGTGAGCTAAAGTCGCTCAAGATCCTCCAAATACTGCTATTACATTCTCTAGACCTTTCATCAGAGGAAAGGACAAGGCAAGGGCAAGAGGGGAAGTTTGCTGAAGTGGGGAGACACAGATCATGAAGATATAACATGGTAAATATGTAACTTTTGTATCTTACATGATCCATCCATAATCTTCCAACTACATGACAGACTCCTTAGAATAAACCTCTTGTAAAGCATCAAGACAGAATGTCCCTCAATAATGTAGCTCTGAAGGTAGACATGAGTTTGTAAAATATATCCAGTTTACATTGTCTTGCAAAAGAATGCAATGAGACCCATGCTGCAGTGGCATATGTATCTTCAGATGTAACATTCCTGAAAAAAGGCCACAGAAACCATCATCATTCTAGCAAAATATACCCTGAGTTTATTAAGACAAAGTACAGTTTTGTACACTTACCATAAATGTAGATGTTAGAGTGTATTCACTGTTGCAGTCCTTACAAAATGGGTTATCCGGTTCCCGGTAGCCCGCAGTCGGCCAGAATACCAAAGTCCTTGGTGTATGATGTCGGCTGCCTTCAGTTTAGGCCTGACATCAGATACAAAGGAAGGCAGCAGACGCCATTTCCTCAGTTTTTCTTGCCTTAAATGTCTGGAGCCCCCAAAATGGGTTAGACCAGGAAAAGAAAAATCCAGTCTGCGCACTAGGAAAAAAGGGGGGGGGGGGTGTAAGGAGAAACCAGGACTGTGACAGGGAATACACTTGAACATCTACAATTATGGTAAGTGTACACAACTGTACTATGTTCGTGTTTCACTGTTGCAGTCCTTACAAAATAGGTTGATTCCTAAAGCCCAGGAAAAAAACAAAAGGGAGGAGGAATACCCACTGTTCAAGGGTTGGTGAGGATGCCCTGCAACACTGCGGTGGCAAAACCAGCCCTGGATTTAGAAAACAAAAGTAAATTGTAATGTTTAGTGAAAGTGTGGACAGAAGTCCAGGTAGCTACCTCCAGGATGTCCCTAGTAGGTACACCTCTTAAAAAAAAGCTGCTGAGGTAGAGGCTGCTCTAGTAGAATGGGTCCTAATACTCTGAGAAGGAACCTTGCCATGCTGTAAGTAACAAAAGCGAATACAATGAGCAATCCACTTAGAAATGGTCTGTTTAAAAATAGCTTTGCCCTGAGCTCCAGGAGCAAAACTGACCAACAACTGATCCAACTTTCGAAAAGATTTAGTCCTGTCCAGGTAAAATCTAAGCGGTCTATGCACATCCAGGGAATGCAGTAACCTTTCCCCTTTATTCTGAGGATTAGGAAAGAAGATAGGCAGGTGTATAGACTGCTTAAGAGTCAGGCTAGAAACCACCTTAGGCATAAAGGAGGGATTAGTTTGAAGAGAAACCTGATCCATATGGAAGAAGATAAAAGATTCTACTGCCATTAAGGCCTGCAGCTCAGAAACTCTTCTAGCTGAAGTAATAGCCAAGAGAAAGGCAGTTTTCCAGGAGAGAAACTTCAAATCTGCTGAGGCAGCTGGTTCAGAAGGAGGCAGAGTAAGTTTCTCAAGTACAAAATTAAGATCCCAAGCAGGGGTAGGTGCCCTTCTGGGAGGCTTTAAATTGCTAGCTCCCCTGAGGAACTGTTTTCATCAAGGGATGAGAGAAAAAGGGCTGCTCAACGGAACAATGAGCACAAATAGCTAAAGCACGAAGTCCACCATTAAGCAAGCCTGCCAGATAGTCAAGAGGAAGAGAAGGGTCTTCCCCTCTAGTCTGCATCCAAATGGAGAATCTTTTCCACTTATCTGCGTAATAATTCCTAGTGCTAGGCCTCCTCGCCTCACGAAGAACCTCAACCACCTGTTGGGAAAGGTTTAAATTATGAGCCAGGCTGCCAAATGCAGAGTCTGAAGATGAGGATGCAAAATTTTTCCCCCCTCCTGGACCAAGAGATCTGGTATCAGGGGAAGATGTCAAGGTTGAAACTGGAAGAGACTGCAAAGTAATGCATACCAATGTTGCCTGGGCCAGTCTGGAGCTATGACGATGGCCCTTAGTTTTTCGTCCCTTAACTTTAACAACACTCTGGGAAGAGGAGAGAATGCATAGATCGAGAGCTGTGTCCAGGGGAAGGACAGAGCATCCACTTTCCAAACTTTATTGTGATGATCCCAGGTGCAAAAGGTTGAAAGAAGGTGGTTGGTTGGAGAAGACAAGAGATCCACCTGGGGAGTGCCCCAACGCGGAATAATGTGATAGAAGATGGTCTTGTTTAGTTGCCACTCGTGAGGATCCAGGACCTGCTTGCTCAACCAGTCTGCCTAGGTGTTGAGCCTTCCTGGAAGAAAATGAGCTATCAGATGAATGCCCATGGAAGCTGCTATGGACCATAGTATCATGCTTGATCTGCACAGGGGGTAAGAGTGAGACCCTCCCTGCTTGTTGATGTACCACATGGTTGTGGTGGTGTCTGTCCTGACCAGAAGAGTAGCAGGAGATAGAAGATGCTTGAAAGCCATTAAGGCCTGCCGGACTGCCATAAATTCCTTCAGATTTATGTGCAATTCAACCCGTTGATAGTTCTTAACATTCTCTGACATTCGTTAAAGCAAGAAAAGACAGTCCCCAATGGGGTACTTATCTGAGGATGCCTTCAACTAAGCAGTTGGAATACAAAAAAAAGGTACTCGGCCGACTGGCACGTGTGCAAAAAGCTTCCACTTTGGGCTCTGCGGCAAGAAAGACTGAGGAAATGGCATCTGCTGCCTTCCTTTGTACCTGATGTCAGGCCTAAACCAAAGGCAGCCGACATCACATACCAAGGACTCATTCATTTTGTAAGGATTGCAACAGTGAAACAAGAACATCATTTGTTACATTTTATGTAATTGATGCAATCCAGTAGCCAATTGGTTAGGGTAACCTTACTAATATTTTGGCCTACTTTGCTTTGAGTAAAGGAAAAGGTTGCTCATCTCCTGTAGTATTCCTTATTCTCTCTAAAATAACTGACAGGGGATATCTAAGACAGTGTGGTAAGCATTCCCCCATGTTAGAGTACTGGGTAGAATAGCCTATTGAAGTTGCATTTTGTGACTACCTTTGGAATAAATTCTAGGCACGTGCATGAAGAAGCCCTAGAAACACTATCTTTATGGAAGATTATGTAAATAGGGTTTTATAAAAAGGTCTCTTCTGGCTGGGGTAGCAACCATTGAAAAAAGTAGCCTTTTGTGGCTAAATGGATCTCAAGTTATCATGGGTCTGAAAAGTGGAACATAGCATTTAGTTCTCAAGCAAGGAAAAAAAAAAAAAAAAAAAAACTTTCTACGCAGGAAAGCATTACAAACATTTAGGGTTGCTGGTGAGAGAGTTCAGTCCCTGATGAAAATCAAAAATATCAGCAAGGTGAACTTTAATAATGGAATAGCTGGATCCGTGGTTGAAAATATAAGCCAGAAACTGAAGCACAGCAGAAATGGGGGCTAAATATGGATCTATGCTTTGGTTTGTCACACACATATGGAAAACTTTGTCCAGTTACTATGTGGTTTCCTGGTGGACAGTTTCTGAGATGCTGTGAGAATCTGGACAGCCCTAAAATGGTAACATGGGTAAGTACCTGACCTGGTCATTAGTGGAAGGAGAGAAACCATGCGGTTAGCTTCAAGGATTGCAGTCTACATGAGGTTTACTGGACAGATGGGTCAGGAGACCTTTGAAGGGTCTAAGGAAGACAGGTCATTCCAGCAGATGACGCCTAAGCAAAGGAAATCATACCAGTCTGGAACAAAATAGGGTTATGAAAACAAACCTGGCCTTGCTCTATTGGGCCTTCTATATAAATGTAATGCTTTGGGAAGGGGGGAAATGGTGTGAAGAAGATTTTGGGGGGGACCACTGTACTACAGTGTTCCAAGATACTTAATCTATAAGGGAATGAGGGAGAAAAGCTGCTGCAATTGGATGTTAGTTGGGGATAATGTCAGAGTAAGACTTTCTCAGTGACAAAAAAAAATGTTCAACGGCAAATGACAAAGGGACACTTATATGACATTGACTAAACGTGCAGAAACATTACATAGGGTAGTTTATATACAACAGCTTGCCCGAGGTAACAGTGATGACAAAATGTTTACAATCGGAAGCATTTACATCTAACATCTGCTGGTTTAAAGAGATCACGTTAACTTCTCCAATATAAAATTCAAATTTCAAGTGAGAGAAATATTGCTTTTTGATCTTAATTGAAGAATTTTAGGAATGCTTTTACATATAGTTTTGCTACTCTCTGGGGACAGGCTGGCATGCAAGCAGTAACTGCAAAACAAATTCTTACTCATGAATAATCCAAGTTTGATTTGTTTTATACAGCTGAAGCATCATAGTGTGGGAGAATGTGAAGGATTTAAACCTTGTGAAGCAATCCAACGAACACATCTCTTCCACTTCTATAGGTCAGATTTTCTTGTATTTTGGTCTCCTGGCTTCCTTTAAAATGTTACAGAAGAAAGTGAGCACTCCAAAGGACACCATGGTTTATTCCAAAAACAGTTAAGCGCTTTCCTCTCCACTACAGAGAGTTCTTCAGAACAAAGAATTAACCTTACCCAACCAAGTTAAATACACCCATCAACTATTCAATTAGATAGGTAGGTCTACTACGTCTAAGGTAACTAGGCCTCTAGGTATCCAGGTATAAATGAAACTTAGCATTGCCAGTGTTCTAAAACTTGATCAAATTTCAGGTTAGTTTTTAGAGGGTTGAGTTTTTAAGAACAATTTTGACTTTTTAACTTATTCAATATTTGATTAATTAATAGAGATGATGTAATATTTTGTTATTAATGTTTTTACGATTTTTAAATGTGTGTTGGTGAATTATGACTTGCTGGAAGTTATGATAATTGCTTTAAGAATTTTAATTGTTGTCTAACTGAATAACTGATGGGTGTATTTAACTTGGCTGGGTAAGATTAATTCTTTGTTCTGAAGAAGTCTCTGTAGTGGAGAGGAAAGCGCTTAACTGTTTTTGGAATAAACTGTGGTGTCCTTTGGAGTGCTCACTTTCTTCTGTTTCATTCTGTGGTTTGCTGAGTTCCAGTTTGTTCCTTTAAAATGTTCCAAAACTTGGCTAGAAAAGCAAAGCAGCATTTATCATGGCAGAATGCTGAATGCGCCTTTGGTTTTACTGGAATAGTCTGATTTCCTGAGGTATATATGAAGGAGATACACTCAGGATAGAATTAACTAGTACACTTTCGGTCAGAGTTTTGCAAGTGCAAAGGATTAAGAACAGTCCATCATGTTTTTTTGTTTGATTTGCTGCAAGTAAAAAAAAAAAATAAGTTATGTACTTACCACAACGTTCCATCCGAGTGGCTAGACTTCATTTGTCATCAACCTGTGGGGGTCGGATCCGATATGGATCCGAGCTGGCAACTTTCCAAGCTAAGATCTGAGCTCCAAGCTCCTCCCCCTTACCCATACTACACTGCAACCACCTTCCAACCTTCAGATCAAGCTTGCCACCCACAACGTGACACACATCAACCCAAGAGACATAACCTGACCTGATCACACAGACTAGGCTCACAAGACCCAGTAAGTCTGAGTCCAAGGACTATCACAACCCACTAACGTCAGGGTGGAGGAGGGAGGAAAGGTTGATAACAAATGAAGTCTAACTACTCAGATGGAATGTTATAAAAGGGTTTAAAATCTTATGTAAATAAAAGTGCAACTGTCTGTGGACATCCAGTAAATGAAGCTTGTATTCCTCTGTTTTGAAAATTAGGGAAGAATACTGGGAGATTAATAGACTTGATTGATATTTGACTCCGAAGCGACTTTAGAGAGGAAAGAAGGATTTGTCCTTAGAGAAACCCTATCCTTATGAAAAACTAAGTATGGAGATTTCATACACAAGGCTTGAAGTTCAGACACTCTCCTAGCCGAGGTGATAGCCACCAGGAAGGCAGTCTTCCACAACAAGAATTTTAAATCAATTGACGCTGCGTGTTCGAACAGAGGAGCAACTAAGGCCTGAAGAACCAAGGTCAAATCCCACAGAGGGGAAGGATACTTAATCGGAGGTCTCAGCAAGAAAGTGCCTTTGATGAAAGTCTTACAAATCCTAGAAGCAACTAGTGAACCTGAAATTTCTCCTACATGAAAATTGGATACAACCACCAGCTGGATATTAACAATGGAAGAGCTGGCCCCCTGTTGGAAAATCTGAGACAGAAATTCTAATACCGCTGGAACTGGAGAGGTAAACGGATCCAAATCTCTCTGAGAAGTCCAAATGGAAAAAAGATTTCATTTACTACGGTACACCTTTCAGGGGGAGGACTTGTGCGCTGCCACCAGAATAGACTTAACAGGAGAAGAGAGTCCAAGTCCTGGCAATTAGTGGAACTGGAGCAACCAAGCAGTAAGCTTGAGGCTGTCCAGATTCGGGGGAGGAATTCTGGAGGGATGAGAAATGAGATCCGGAATGGGATCCAATATCCAGGGCGGAGCTACTAGATGAGACCATAGGCAAGGGAACCAAATTTGATGAGGCCAAAATGGGGAGATGAGGATAATCCTGCTCCCTAACAGACGGGCTTTCTGCAAGAATTTTGTCATTAGAGATAGCGGGGGATACGCATAAAAAAGACCAGGTGGCCAAGCATGGACAAGAGCATCTCTGGGGGCTTCCCCCAGAGGGGGAATCAGAGTGAAAAACTCGCACTTCACGTTGGACGGCGATGCGAAGATATCGCAGCAAGGCTGACCCCACTTGAGGAAGATCTGTTCCTCTACACAAGGATTCAGAAACCACTCGTAAGGTAAAAGAACAGTCCTGCTCAGTTTGTCCGCCAAAATGTTGGACCGACCCAGAATGGGCATTGCTATAAAAAACAGTTGGTGGAGATCGCCCATTCCAACACTCTCATGGCCTCTCGACAAAGCAGGTAGGACCTGTTCCCCCCTGTTTGTTGATACACCAGACCACTGACATGTTGTCTGACTAAACTGCAATCCTTCCCAGAGGGAGAGAAGCACGAAGGGCCTGCAACGCTAGAAGGACTGCTCTCATCTCTAGAACAGTGATATGCAGAATGGTCTCATTCGGGGACCACGTGCCTTGGACAGTCCTGCCCGTACAATCTCCCTCACCCTAGACGGGAGGCATCCGTGGTCACAGTGGCTTGGGATGGGGTCGCAATAAAGGGGCGTCCTTCTCGAAGATCCTGGGATTGAAGCCACCAGATGACGGAAGTTTTTCACACCTTGCTTAGAGGAATCGGGTAACTTAAGGGTTGGTATAACAAAGACCAATGAACTTGTAATGTCCACTGTAACACTCATGAGCAGACGTGTGCAAGGAACCAGATTTATAGCTGCTGCCATGGACCCCAAGGCCCTCAGAACTAGTTCTGCTGGGGGTGTAGAAGTCTGAAGAAGTGCCAATACATGGAGGGTCAGGTTCCGAAGTCTGTCTGGAGTCAAAAATACCTTGGCCTGGAAAGAATCTATTCTTGCTCCTATGAAGTCCAGAATCTGAACAGGCTGAAGAGAGGACTTTGCAAGGTTTACTGTGATACCCAGTAAATTTGACAGCTGAAGGAAAGAATTTCTGGCTTGAACAAGTAAGGAAAGACCTGAATGCCCTGAAGCCTCAGGTGGGTCGCTACAACTGCCATGACCTTGGTAAACACCCTGGGGGCTGTGGTAAGACCAAAGGGTAGGACCCTGAACTGGCAGTGATTGGCTCCATGCCGAAAACAGAGAAACCTCCTGGATCGTCTGTCCATCATAATGTGGTAGTATGCATCCTTGAGGTCTACACAGTACATCCAATCTTCCTCCTGCAAGAATGGCAGAATGGATTGTAAAGTGACCATCCAGAACTTTTGCTTGGCAACAGACAGGTTCAACGTGGAAAGGTCGAGAATCGCCCTCAAGTCCCCTGTCTCTTTTTGGCACCAAAAAGAACCTGGAATAGATGCCTGATCCAGACTGGTCTGGGGGGACAGGCTGGGTTGCTCTTTTGTTTAGCAGCTTTTCTATTTCCAAAGCTGCCACCTCCCTTAGAGCGGGTGGAATGTCTGGGAGGTGTTTTGGAGGTAAGGGACTGGTCAGAAAGGGAATGGAATAACCTCTAGATATTATCCGAAGCACCCAGTGGTCTGACGTTATGGACTCCCATTGAGCCAGGTGCTCCGAAAAACACCCGACTGCATCCAGAGTGGAGCAGTTGGGCAACCCCTCAGGGCTGCTGCACGGGTCAATCCGAAAACGGCTCCTGTGACCCGAAATTCTTTGGTCCCCCTCTGCCTCTGAACTGGTGTCCACCTTGTCCCCCTTTGCAACTAGGGGAAAAGGAGTCTGGAGTGTCTCAGGAATGCAGAGACTTCTGAAACTACAACTTCTTTTTGCCCTCGCCGATTCCTGGAAAAGGACCTTTGAGGGTTAGAGAAGCGTATCCCGACTGCCAACAGCGTCTTCCCGTCCCTCTCACTCTGTACTACCGTATCTCGGACAGTCTTCCTGAACAGGGCCGAACTGTCAAAAGGGGCATTCACGAAGGATGTCTTGAAAGTTTCTGAAAAATCGCAAAGCCGGAGACAGGAGTGACGCCTCATGCAATGCCGGACCCGGCCGCCCTAGTGGCTCCCTCAGTAGCATGAGAGAGTAAGCGCATGAACGTGTTAGTCACCGACTTAAGAATGGCCATACATGCCAAGAATGAGTGCTTATCCTCGGCCGAAATGGACTCCGGGGGAGACTGTGAGCCTCGTGATCTTGCCGTGTGCCTTGGACAGTCCTGCCAAGATAATACCCCCCCCCCCTATCTGTGAGGCATCCATGGTCCCAGTGGCAACAGGTTGGTGAGGAACAAATGAGGTGCAAATGGTTAACTGACTGGGTAGTGTCCACCAAAGGAGGTCCTTCTTGCAAGATTCTGCCAACAGAATGTGATGAGATAATGGGATGTGCTGAAAAGACCATTGGGACGATAGGAGCCACTGAAGAATTCTCATGTGTAGCCTGGCTAGTGGCACTAGTAATATGGTGGAAGCCATGGTCCCTAGAAGCTGCAGAATAGTCTTGGCTTTGACCTTTCGTAAGGGGAGAAGACGCGGAATTTGAAGAACCAGATTCTGTGCCCTTTCGGCAGGAAGACGAGCCAATATATCTACTGTGTCTATCTCTGAGTCTATAAAAAATCAGATTGAGAAGGCAATAAAGGCAGATTTTTCCCAATTTATAGAAATTCCCAGCTGGGCACAAAGCTGAACAGTAGCATCCCTGGTCTGAAGAAGTAGATGCCTGGTGGGGACGGTCAACAGCCAGTTGTTCAGATATGGAAACACCTGGAATTCTCGATGTCTCAGGTGAGCTGTCACTACTGCCATACATTTGGTGAACACCCTGAGGGCTTTGGCGAGACCAAAGGGCATTGCACAAAACTAGTAATGACTGTCTCCCAGCCAGAAGCGTAGACGACTCCTTGACGCCTTTTGATGTGGTAGTAGGCGTCTTGGAGATCTATTGAGCACATCCAATTGTCTTTCCCTAATAATAGGGGTATAGACTGCAGTGTCACCATCCAGAACTTGTCCTTCTTTACTGATTCGTTCAATCTGCTGAGGTCCAGAATGGGCCTCCAGTCCCCTGTATGTTTTGGCACTAAAAAGAATCTGGAATAAGTTCTGGATCCTATTTGGTCTGCTGGGACGGTTTGGATGACTCTTTTCGATAGCAACTTGTTGACCTCCACAGCTGCCTGATACCTGTGACTGGGTGGAACATCCGGGATCTTCTTGGGAACAACAGGTGGAAGAAAAAAGGGTATGACATAACCTCTGGTAGTAATTCTTTGTACCCACTTGTCTTGAGTGATACCCAGCCAGGCTTCTGGATACAAAGAAATGCGACCCCCGACCGGCCCCAGAGAAGCACAGTCAGGCCCCACATCAGAGTGCTGGTAAAGCTGGCCCCGAAAGGAATCGTGACCTCCCTCCTTTTGCGGATCACCCCTGCCTCTACGGCAATGTCTACCATTTCCTCCTCCTCCTCTACTTCTGAAGGAGCCACCCTGTGCATCTTGGGAAAACCTCTGGGACTTCTTGAACCACATTTTACTGCCCCTCCGACCCTTAGGGTATGGTCTAGAGGGAACAGTAAAACGTATTCCAACAGCAGAGAGTGTTTTTCCTTCTTGCTCACACCGGGTGAGAGTGTCCTTTACCTTGGGTCCAAACAATCAGGAACCGTTGAAGGGGACGTTGGTAAAGGTAGACTTGAATGGTTCTGCAAAGTTACACAAATGCATCCAGGAATGCCGCCTTAGGGAAATTCCTGAATCAGCTGCTCTACTCGCTCCATCAGCTGCATATGAAATAAGCCACATGGAAGAGTTGACGATAGAGTTCAAGGTGCACAACTGAGCAGAAACCTTGTCTGGGACTCCCTCAGTACATGTACCTTGTAGAGAATCTCCTAACTCTAAGGAGATCTCTCTGAAGCCTCGTGAAATGAGTAAGGTAGTTCAGCAATCCAAGGGTAAATGCCGCTGAACTAAAGATATGCTTCCCGTATCTGTCCATCATTCAAGACTCCTTATTCTGGCGGATGAACAGAAGTTGTCGTCGCAGCTAGCTCCTTCTTAGTGGCTGCCACCACCACCATGGCATCTACAGAACACCTTTAGACAAAAAATCTCTCAGGAGGGGCAGAAAGAAACTTATTTGGTCTCCTGGGGACTGGCTCCATGGCATCAGGAGTATCCCCACACCTTTCGACTAACTAGCTCTATCAGTTCATCGAAAGGTGGAGACACCAAAGAGGTTGAAGGTTGAGACCCGAAAGCCTTCAGGAACACAAACTCCTCATCAGAAGAGGTGACAGTGGGTCAGCCGCACCTCTGCTTAAGGATTTCCAGGATGTCTACGAAAGAGACATCAGAGGACGACTTGGGGGACCCTTGACTCCTCGAGGTTAGAGACTCATTCTGGGAGTCTACATGCTTCCTCTTACATGTTCTCTTCTGAGGGGAGCTCCTCAGAAGGACATTCCAGGGAGGTCTCGGAAGAGTGGGGACCACCAGCCGGTGGCTCCTGAGGTTGAGGGTCTCTGCTGTCCATGAAGAGAGTAGGAGACGAGACAGAAGTAGGTGCTTTAGGGGGAAGAGTGTCGGTACCTCTGGTAGGAGCTGACAATCAAGACAGTACACTCCTCATCTGGAATGCCGACCTCTCTGGCTCCGAAGACCTCCCAGCTCCGAGGAGACAGAAGATGCCGTCGGCTCAGAGATGGACATAAGGTCCGAACTCACCCTAGCCGACATGCTAAGAGGAAGACTCGGAACCAAATATGTTCGGTTCCAAGCATCCCTGTCGGGGCAGACCGGGGAGCTTCGGCCTCTAGACACTACAGACTGCGCCAAGTGTCGGAGCAGAACTCTGCTCCGAAACAGCCACAGGGGGAGCCGGAACCGAAGGTTACACCAGTGGTACCAAACAATCCAGCTCTGAAAGATCAGCGTGGCTCAGAGGAGGAATGATTGCAGAGGGCTGAATGGACCCAAGTGGCTCTGGAACCGACTGGGTCATAGCCAACAGCAATTTAGGAAAAGGAGATTACATCAACAGTCTCAGCACTACCCTCTCCACATCTTCTTCCGATAAACTTCTGGAAGACCTGGATAACAGAGTAGGAGAACGGGACCTCTGAGGTGTAGGAGATTTTAATATAGTGGAGGCCGGTAGAGGATCCATAGACCGGCTCCTTGAAATGGTCTCAGTGGTCGGCTCCGAAATACTTTGAACCAACCCTGTAGTCACAGTAGTGCTCTCAATCGGCACCAAACTCTGTGGTGCTGAAGAGGCAAAAGACTTACCGTTTTCATGATTTTAAGAGGTGGCTCCGAGACACCAGCCAGTGCCAGGGAGGGCCCACTTAGAGGGCTTTTCCTTTTTAGATCCCAGAGATCTAAAAGAAGAGGAAGAGCTAGCCAGATCTTCCTCAAAGGAAGGTTTAAGAAGACCTTTTAGGATGAGCTTATTCTTGCGTTCTTGCAACACCCTAGGACTAAACGAGTGGCAAAATAAGCAGGTTTCCTGTAAATGGATGGCCCACAGTAAATGCTGTTACTGTGGCCATCTGTGATGGACATTTTCTGTGAGCATTTAATACATTTCTTGAAGCCAGTTGGCTTATGGTCCTTGCTAACTTTGGACATTATCACAAAATGCACACACACACAGAAAGAAAAATGGGGGGGGGACTAGGTCCTTTAATTTAAACAAGCCTAGCCCTGCAGAAAGAGAAACACCACGAGGACTAGGTTCTCTAACTTAAACGGGCCTAGCCCGGGCAAGGAAGGAAACGGAAAACAACTAGGTCTTCTAACTGAAACAGACATAGTTAAGAGACAAAGGCAGGAAAGTCGCACACTCAAACCAGAATACAGTGAAACTTTCAATATATTAATAAGAAAAACAAACCAGTGTTCTGACAACACCACTAATAAAGCTTATGACTAAATAATCAAAACAGAACAGAAGCTTGTCCTGTTAACTAGGTTAACAATTTAGCAAGCGGGAATCCGCCAAAGACTAATTCCTAATAACTACACAGACCAAACTTAAGTACAAAGGCGCCTACTAATACCAAACTATGAATAACACGAACAAACAGCGCACATGATACCAATACGATCAAGCCAAAAGGCCAATTATCAAGATTGCACACAAGGCGCAACTATAAAGGGAACTATTCTAACTACACTAACTATGCTAAACAACTATGATATAACAGGTTTGTCCAGAAAATACAAAAATGTTGAATAAATTTTGAATAAATTCAAAAAACTTAGCCAGAGCCAAAGAGAAGCACAATTGAACTCATCAACGCGGCAAACGAGATCTGGAGATTGTACTGGTGCACCATGGTATACCTACCTAGTCACAAGCCAACTAGAAGACTTCCAGCTTGTAAATAAGCCGAGTCGGAGCCGAGGATCGGCTCAGATCCCATATGCAAGAATGAAGGTGAGATAAGACTACAGAACATCTGACTTTTGCACAGTTAAAGGAGGAAAAACCCTACTCTACCTGCCTGGAGCTCAGAGATCACGTCTTGGCAAAGTCGTGGCAAATGAGATCTGGGGGTTGGAAGGAGGTTGCAGTGTAGTATTGGGTAAGGGGGAGGAGTTTGGAGCTCGGATCTTAGCTTGGAAAGTTACCATATCGGATCCGAAACCCACAGGTTGATGATCAAATGAAGTTAACTACTTCAGATTCTCAGTTTTCCATGCACATCATGTACATCAATACAATGTAGTTTGTATTCTCCTCTCCTCTACTTGAATACAGAGGAAAAAACACAAGGAGGTGAACAGCTTTATAATGTTTGCTTCTGACACTATCTTGGGTAGGACTGGCTTGTAAGGAAACCTTGTCTTTGTGGAAGACCATGTAAGGAGGTGGCAAGAAGAAATAACTTGCATTTCTTTACATCTCTTCGCTAAGGTGACAGACACTAAAAAGTGTTTTAACGAGAAGCAATTAAGATCAGCTGCAATGAGTGGTTCAAACTGAGACCAGGTAGGCTTCTTTAGAACCAAGTTTAAGATTTGGAGGAGAAATATGGTCTCTGAAAGTGGGGAGCTCAAAGGAGAAATGCCTCTTTCAGAAAGGATTTACACCTCTTCTGTAATGCCAATAACTTAAAAGTTGAAACTTTGACATTGATTGCAGAGGAGTTAGAACAAGCATAAAACGAGGAAGACTGGAATAGCAAAACTGAGGGTACTGGGACTGAAAAGGAGTCTATGCCTCACTGAATTGACAAAGAGAAACATTTTCAATTTACCTCAATAGATCTTCCTTGTACAAGACTTCTGTAACACATTGAGAATTTGGACCACCCTAGGGGGTGGGATACAAAGGGCCCTGGCCATCAAGGAAACTGGAAGAACTATGCATTAACTGTAAACACTGAATGGCTTGATGAGGCTTGTCAGATGGTTGGGATAAGAGAACCAGCAAGAGATCTAGAAGCAGGGGCTTCTTCTTGAGTTGAGGCAAAGCAAGGTAATCCAGACTTGTCAAGGCCAAAATGGGGCTATGAAAATCACTTCTGCACCACATATGGTTTGGGTTTATGTAGGAATGTTGTGAGCTAGGTAGTTGGAAAGCCATACTGGGTAGTGTTGGAAAGGAAAGGCATACAGAAATCCCAGGGGTCACTAGTAAACTAGAACATCCCTGTAGGTCTGTCCTTGTGGAGGATTAAGAGAAAGTCGGTACTGCATTTTAAGTTGAGTGCAGATGCAAACAGATCAGCAAGTCTTCCGCATTGAATGAATTTCACCCATGCTACACTTGCATTGAGGGATCATGTGTGTGATATATCTGCTGAGTCTTCCCACTAGGTAGTTGCTCTGATCAGGGATGTGTACTGCTCTGAGAAAGAGTTGCAAAGGCATCACCTATTCCTATATTCACGTGGCTTCTCAAAGGGGGTATGGCTTGGTGTCTCTTGTTTATGCATCACGCCACCTACATAGTCTGTGTGAATTGATACAACACCCCGAGGGGAAAAAGGCCCACAATGCTAAGACTGCCGTCATCTCCAGTATATTGATGTGGAGGGTAGGCCTCTTGTTGAGTCCATGCTCCTTGATGTTCTGCCATTTAATAATGCCTCCCAACCAGATGTATCCATGGTAAATTTAACTGTTGGAAGAGGAAAACAAATGGATATCCACCTATAAGGTTTTGAATATGTAACCACCATTGCATATGTTTCTTGCATGCTTTTGAAGGAAAAACAGTCTTGTCCATATCCAACTCCAGTTGTAACCACTGTACTTTGAGGGCTCATTGCATTACCCTCATGGGATACTGTAAGTGAGGTATGCAGGTGTTGGGTGCTGCCATAAAACTTTAGTACCCTGAGGGCCAAATAAGCAGGGTGGATAACAAATGAGTGCAGACTGCAAGGAAAGCACTTTGTTCCAAGGTAATTTCAGAATCCTTTGTACAGTGTCTAGAAGTTAGCATATGAAGATCAGGTTTTGAAATTACTCTAACTGGGAATTCACAGTACGTACAGACATTGCCATGGACAAACAACTGTAGTAACTAGTCCCTTACTTTTTCTAATGAATCTTAGTAGAGACCAGCAGCCAGTCATCTAGATATGGAAAAAAGATGCTCCAAAGTAATGTGAAATGTAATTACTGCCATGCACTTGGTGAACACTTTGGGGCGGGGGGGGGGGGGGGGCTGAGGTGAGACCAACTCTCAGTGTGTTCTGAGCTGATAAAGATTGGCTCCAAGATGAAATCTCACAAATCTCCTGGGGATTTGGCCATCTTTTTTATGTCCACATATGCATCTTGCTGTTCAGATAAGCATGACCACTCTTCCCTTCTGTAGCCAAGTAAAAATGGGCTGCAGAATGACCACCCAAAACTTGTTTTTCTTGACATACATATTTAGACCTCTATGGTCAGTCTTGGGTCCTGTGTTTATGAGTACTAAAAAGAATCCAGAGTAAATATCAGACCCTCTGTCATCTAGTGGGATCTTGTAAAACACACAAAATTAAGTAGCTGGAATACCTTCCAACAGAACAATTTATGGTTAGACAAATTTCCAAACTTCTTCAGACATCTTATGCAAACATGCAATAGTATTTATAGGGACAACAATTAAACTTTGATTACTCAGCAAATTAGGTCCTTAAAGTTGTATATATACTAAAATGTAGATACAAAAATTAAAAAAAATTAAAAAATTAAACACCTCAAAAACACATATCATATTAGAAAAAAAGAGATCTAAGTCAAAGTATAAGAATGCTAAAATAACATTTTGGAAACAAACATATGCACTAAACAGTTTATAAATGCCGTAATAAAGTATAAATACATATCAGTTAAAGAATAAATAAACTAAGATAAAATAAACTATTGGGTTATAATAATTATGGCCAGGTAAGGTATGTTTAAGTCTTACCTATTCAATGCTTTAAGCTTCAGAATGCACATGATGGAAGCATATTCATTGAGCCCAGGAAAAATATGGGCAGAGGTACGGATTTGCCATAAAAGCTCATTTTCCTCAAGCGTAAGCTGCCAAGGACCCCCTCTTACACTATTTATCATCTTACACCAAGAAAAGTTATTTTAATTTTTGTATCTACATTTTAGTATATATACAACTTTAAGGACCTAATTTGCTAAGTAATCAAAGTTTAATTGTTGTCCCTATAAATACTATTGCATGTTGGGATAAGATGTCTGAAGAAGTTTGGAAATTTGTCTAAACAAAAGCGCTAACAATAAATTGTTCTGTTGGAAGGTATTCCAGCTATTTCGTTTTGTGTGTTTTACCAGTTTATTTATCTAGTAGGATCTTATTTATTTATTTTACATTTGTTGACCGGGATAATCTGACTGAGCGTGCACAATTTTTCAGCGGAGGCCTGGGGAGAAAAGTTCCACAGTATAATTATGCAAGTAAAAATTCACAAGATTGAAGTAAAATAGAATAAACACAATAAAAAGGTATACAATAAAAAGGTTAAGCAGATGTCCATTACAGTACAAGTAAGAGATTTCAGCAAATTTCAACTAAGTAGCACGTACAACAAAGTGGCACAAAAATGCATAAGAATTGTCATTGGTGGTCTATTATGAAATGTATAGCAGTTTCTTTGACATATTACAGTGTGAGTGCTCATAAAATATAAAAGGTAGTAGAAAGAAGGATACAAGTAGCAGATTACTAGAAGCTAGGAATAGAAGGGGTATGGAGAGCAGTAGTTGAGTATCATTAAAATACACAGGAGGTTAGTTTAAATAGCATAATTGGAGGAAAGGAAGAAGTAGAAAGGAAAGTGAAGAAAGGAGAAGATAACGGAAGAGAGAGGGGAAAGTGTAAAGTGACATGATTGCAGTGACAGGTCCAGGTGATGTATAGGTAATTTCTGAGAGTTTTCTTGAATTTATGAAAATGGGTAATATTTCTGAGGGTTGTGGGAAGCTCATCATGAACAAGCAGGAAAGTAGCTGTAAAGTTTTTTTCCAATAGATTTTTCAGGTCTGTGAATCTGTAAGAGACATTGGTCTGAGCTTTTGAGGGAGCATGGGGGGGGGGGTTATAAAGGGAGACGAGACAGGATATGCTAGGGCAGGAGGAGGGCTTGTTCAGGACAGCGTGGATGATGAGAAGTTGAGTAAACAAGAGTTGGTTAGGAAACTAGCCAGCCGAGTGTTTGGAGAGCATGACAGTAGTGTGATTTGGTAAGCAGATTAGCTGCAAATCTAGCTACTTTTTTGGATAGAAAGCTCTCTATTCTGGCCATGTACTTTTGCCAGTATGGGATATCTGATGATAGTAGTGAGGCTGGCTTGAGTGGCTCTAAGAAGGGTTGGTATAGCCTCTTGATATTACCCAGACCCATCTGTTTTACATAATGGCCAGCCACTACCACCATAGACAGCCACTACCACCATAGACTCTGCAAGTGGTCTCTTACTTCAATAAGGTCTGTCCTTGGAAGGCCAGAGCATCTTACCAGTTTCCTCGGAATGGGTACAGCCACAGTATGTTCTTGCCACTCACACTACATGACCAGATCTATCATACAGGGGGGAGGGAAGCCAAGACATGGATGGGGCAATTCTGAAAGGCCTCGATCAGTATTTTCACATGGGGATACAGATCAAGATCTCCTCTGTCTCAGTGAAGACCTCTGCTAGGGAGTCTATGTGCCTCCTTTTGCATGCTTTCTTCCTTGAAGCATCCAGAGGGAAGTCATCCAAATGACTGGAGGAAGGGTTGGTTCCACAAGGTCAATAGCAAGTGAACAGTTAGGCCAGACAACCGAACCTGTTGTGGGCAGGTGATTTTAATCTGACAAGAATATTTAGAATAGCTGATTACATTTTTAAACGTCTTGTTTAGACATTAATATAGAAAAGGGTGACAGAAACACAATCTCACCCACTAGAAAAACAAACACATTGTAACAAGCCTGAACAGAAGAGATCACATCTGAATCTGATGGTGGCAAACAAGATCTGGACTGCTAAAGGAGGATCAGTGCATTGTGGGAGCCAGGGGAAGAGATTCAGATTTGGAGAGAATAACTGCCAGATGAGGCCACCTGGAAGCAACTAGTTCCACACTTTAAAGTGGACAGACTGGATCTAAAGTTATATACTTAGAATAATGACAGATTGTAAGAAGATCATCCATCTTCTGCAACCAACAAGACAGATGCCACAGACATTAGGACAACTTTGCAAATAAAACTCTACCTGGTAGGAATACTCTCCTTTGACATCATATGCCACTCATGTTACACTCAATAGTCCCTATTACAGTACTAAGAAAAGAAAGGAAGAAAACAGAGGAGAAAAGACAACAGGTCAAGTACACTGAAGGTGGGGACAGAGAGAGTACACGTTACAGAAAAAGGAGCTTCTCTTTACAAATCTACTGTTACAGCAAGTACATAACTTTTACATCTGACAAGCCAGTCTTCTATAACCATTAGTTGAGAGTCCTTAGCTAATCCTCCTTGGTGTCTATCATCATGGGAACATACCATAAGCAACAATGTTCTCTAAAGGTGACTTAGGAGTAATGTCCAGCTTGTGGTTCCTCACAAAAGTTATGGAAAGAGATCTTGTTGCAGATACAGACGTGTCATCTAGAGTTGCACTATAAAAAGGTAGCAGAAGTACTAATGGCTAAAGAACAATGAGCTACAACAACTATATCTAAGGGAGTTCTGCAAATAACGTGTCGAAATTCAGTACAACTGGCTAGTCACCTAAAGTGTGACCTTACCCAATCTAGATGGCAAAGGAAATATGTCGATTTATTGCAAACAGGACTGGTGTTATCTACACATAATTATAGTTATCTGTTGACAGATGTTCACAGGATAAGACCCCTGTAAAGAGTAGTAGCGAAAGGAAATGGGCAGGTTGAGCTACTGGTTTTAAATTAAGCTCAATAAAGGAAGGATTTGTTCTTTGTGGAACAGTATAGTATAGTACAGTATAGAGGCTTAACAGACAGAGTACAGTTGTGTACACTTACCATAAATGTAGATGTTAGAGTGTATTCACTGTTGCAGTCATCACATTTGGGTTATCCCTGCCAGGGTAGCCCTCAACTGGCCCGAATACCAGAGGTTTAGTATTTCTGCGTCGGTTGCTGTCACATGAGGACTGACATCAGGTCGTCAGTGGTATAAAGTAAGGCAGCCAATGCCATTACATCAGTTTTTCTTGCCCTAACTTGTCAGGACCCCCCAAATCAGGAGGCCATGTTCTGATGGAAGAACCCCAGTAGTGGAAAATAAATACCAATATGTCCCTTGTAAGGAAAACAGAACAACAAGGAAGAAAGGTAACCAAAGGAGAAAGAGAAAAAGGGGGATAGAGGGAGGGAAACCAGGACCGCAACAGTTAATACACTCACTAACATCTACATTTATGGTAAGTGTACACAACTGTACTATGTTCTTCGTGTTTCACTGTTGCAGTCATCACATTTGGGTAGATTCCCAAAGCTGAGGAAATGGGTGGAGGCAGTCAAGGAAACTAGGGGCTGGCTAGGATGCCCTGCAAGACTGAAGAGGCAAACCCTGCCCTGGATTTGGAGAAGAGAGGCAGGTGGTAATGCTTGGTGAAAGTGTGAACAGATGTCCAGGTGGCAGCCTTCAGGATGTCCCTGGTGGGGACTCCTCTGAGGAAAGCTGCAGAGGTGGAGGCTGCTCTGGTGGAGTGTCTTGACCCCCCCTGGGGGGAGGCTTACCATGCTGTTTGTAGCAGAAATGGATGCAGTGCGCTATCCATTTGGAGATGTTTTTGCCTTCTGCCCCTGTAGCAAAGCTAACCAGCAATTAATCAGACTTTCTGAAGGATTTAGTCCTGTACAGATAGCATTTGAGCTGTCTGTGCACATCTAGAAAGTGAAGAATCCTTCCCCCTTTTTCTGGGGATTAGGAAAGAAAGTGAGAAAATGAATGGACTGGTTGAGAGCCACACTGGACACCACCTTGGGCATGAAGGATGGGTTAGTTCTGAGCGATACCTGGTCTGCATGGAAGATGATGAAGGGTTCCACAGCCATGAGTGCTTGCAGCTCAGAAACTCTTCTGGCTGAAGTGATGGGCAGAAGGAAGGCTGTCTTCCTGGTGAGAAATTTTAGCTCTGCAAAAGAAGCTGGTTCAAAAGGAGGCAGGGTGAGCTTTTCCAAGATAAAGTTAAGGTCCCAAGCCGGATTTGGTGCCCTTCTGGGGGGGGCTCAAATTGCTAGCCCCTCTGAGGAACTGTTTGATCAAAGGGTGTGAGAAAAGTGTCTGCTCAGTGGGACAGTGAACAGAAATAGCAGAGGCATGAATTTTTACAGAGGAGAAAGACAGACCAATGTGTAGTAGGTCAGCTACGTAATCCAGGATGAGAGAGATGGAGAGCTGTGCCGTTATTGGCCCCCTTAGCCTGGATCCAGGTGCACAACCTTTTCCATTTATCTGCATAAGACTTTCTGATGCTAGGGCATCTGGCCTCACGGATAGCATCCAGAACCTGTTTACTGAGGATGGCAGATTGGTTTGGGGTTAGGGAATAAGCCAAGCTGCCAAAATGAGTGTTTGCAATTGGGGATGCATGAATTCCCTTCCTTCTGGGTTAGCAGGTTTGAAATCAGAGGAAAATGCAATGGAGGCAGCGGGAGACAGGCTGCGCAGCAAGGGGTACCAGTGCTGTCGGGGCCAGTCTGGAGCTATAGGAATGGTCCTTGGTTTTTCCTCCCTTATTTTGAGCAGTACCCTGGGGATAAGAGGAAGGGGAGGAAAGGCATAGACACAGAGGTTGACTCAGGGGAAGGACAGGGCATCCACTTTCCAAGCCATGCAGTGATGCTCCCTGGTGCAGAATTTGCTGAGCTGATGGTTGGTGTTGGAAGCAAAGAGGTCAACCTTCGGGGTTCCCCATTTCTGAGTTATTAGGGTGAAGGTACTTCTGTTGAGCTGCCACTCGTGTGGATCCAGAAGGTTTCTGCTTAATTGGTCTGCCAGGGAGTTGAGAGAGCCCGGTAGGTATTGTGCTTACAGGTGTAATTGCATGGAAGAGGCTGCGAGCCAAAGCATCATGGCCAGCCTGCATAGAGGGTAGGAGTGAGTACCTCCCGGCTTGTTGATGTAGCACATCACAGTGGTGTTGTCTGTTTTGATCAAGAGAACCCCTGGAGAGAGAAGGGGTATGAAAGCTACCAAGGTGTGCTGCACAGTCATCATCTCTTTTAGAATGATGTGCAGGGGGATTTGCTGTGGGCTCTATTGGCCCTGTATGCACCCCAAGCGTAGTCTGATGCATCTGTGATTAGGGTCTGGGCGGCGGGGTGTGGGGAGAAGAGCAGTCCTTTGCTGTAGGAGTATGATGTTGCCCACCAAATAAATTATTTTCTGAGGCAAGGAATTATAGGTAGAAGAGTTTCCAGGTCTTGAAAGTGTTGACACCAAAGGCTCTTTAGGTACCACTGAAGTTTCCTCATATGCAGGTCTGGCATATGGAATGAGAAGAATGCAAGAGGCCATGAACCCCAGAGCTTGCAGGATTTTCCTTGCAGAAAGCTGGGGCCTGTGGCCAGTTGAGAGAAGTAGGCTGACAGGAAAATTTGTTTCTCTGGTGTAAGGTATGCCATCTGGGATGCTGTGTCCAGACTTGCTCCCAGGAAGATTATCCTTTGGGTGGGCACCTGTTTTGATTTCTTTTCATTGACTGTGTACCCTAGGGAGGTTAGTAGGTTCTTTACAAAGGCCAGGTGCTTGAGCAGCTTTTCCTAGCTGTCTGCCTGAATAAGGCAGTTGCCTAAGTAGGGGTAAATTTGAATATTTGTTTGTCTGCAAAAGGCAATGGCCGGAGCCAGGCATTTTGTGAAAACTTTGGGAGCAGTGGATAAGCCAAAGGGAAGCGCAGAGAACTGAAAGTGTTGAGGTCATGCCCTGAAGCGGAGATATTTTCTGCATGATTCCCTGATAGGAATGTGGAGGTAGGCCTCTTTTAGATCCAGGGTGGTTAGCCAGGCATCCTTGGAGAGCATGGGTAGCAGCTGCTGGGAGGGTGAGCATTTTGAATTTTGGGATCACCAGGAAGGTGTTTAGAATGGATAGATCGAGGATGGGGTGCCAGGTGCCCTCTTTTTGGTGCACTAGAAAAAGTACGGAGTAGAAACCTTGGCCTATCTGTTCTGTAGGAACATGCTCTACTGCCTTCAAAGAGAGCAGGGAATGGATTTGCTTTTGAGCCTCTGCCCACTGATTTGGAGGTAGATCTGGGAACTCTTTTGGGGTTAGAAGGATATGGAAGAAGAATTTGTATCCCTTTAGCACAATGTTCAGACCCCATTGGTCCTTGGTAATGGTGGCCCAGGTGCTTGGGTGAAAGGAGAATTTTCCTCCTAAGGGCAAGAGAAGGTGGGCAGAGGGGAGGTCGGGAGGAGGTGAGTCATTGGGAGTTCTTACCATAAGGGGGTGGCTTAGAACTCCCTGGTTTTGAAGTGGAGGTAGTCCACTGCTTAGATCTCTACTATTCCCTGAGGCTGCTGTCTGGGGGGGGGAGGTCTGCTTCCACAGGGCCTAGGCTGGAGGTCCGCTTCCACAGGGCCTAGGCTGGGCCTGTTTACTTGGAGCAGGAAAGGACCAGTGCTTAGAAGGATAAAGCCTGCTGAACCTAGGGGGCTGGATCTGTAAGAAATCCTTAACTAATTGCATAGATTTTGCATTTTCTTCCATCTTTTTTAAGACCCCTTCTGCCTTAGTGCTAAATGAGTTATCTTTGTGCAAGGGGGCACCCAATAATTTAGATGTTACATGGTCTGGCAGGGGGTTTTCCTTAAGCCATGCACGTCTTCTAATGACAGATCCAGTGACTGCTACACTGCAAAAAGTTTCTAGGGCGTCAAAACCACAGTGCAAAGTGTGTCCAGTTACTAGACTTGCAGAATGCATTAAGTCTTGTAAGTCTTTAGATTCTGCCCAAGCAGGAAAGGTAGACATTTTTTGTTTCAGGAGTTCCAAAGTATGTTGCTGATATTTAAGCATATGGAACTGACAATTTAGTGCCCTGACAGCAAGAGTAGCTGAAGTGTATACTTTTTTACCCCATCTGTCCAATGTTCGGGAATCCCTGTCTGAGGGGGTGGGATTCTTAGCAGAAGTTGCTTTAATCCCTTTAGGCCCTTCAGAAATTACCTCAGGGTCAGCTGTAGGATTTTTACAAAGATATTTGTGTGAGTCAGGGACTCTGTAGTACTTATCTGGTTTTCTGAGAGCAGGAGGTAGGGCATCAGGAGTCAAGCTGGATTCAAGGAAAACATCATCCATCACATCCAGGACTGGGGAGGGTATGGCCAAGGGTCTGTGTTGCAGAAGGTCTAGGAATTCTCTGAGTCTCTTTTTAGACTGAGGGTAGTCCCGACTCTCCCACTGGAAATGCTCCCTTAAAGTATGCAGGGTTTCCCCACAGGAAAAATCCTCTGGGGGAGAGGCTGAAGGAATGGAGTCCTCTGCATCAGAATCCTCATAAGTAGAGCGTCAGATGCATCAGATTCATCTGACTTGTCCAGACAAAACTACCGTGGACACATCTCTTTTCCTTTTTGAGGGGGTAGCTTGGCTTCCCCTGATCAGCATGATAAGGTCTTCCACCATTTTAAGCATTTGAAACTGATGCAAGGTAGCAGGTGCCTGAGAGCGGGTAGTCGGTTTCTTGGGTCTGGTTCTAACCCTGGGCCTAAGGAACTCGCTTGTTTTCGAATGAACGATAGTCACGAAAGAAGACGTTTGTTTGTGTCGAGATTCGGTGGTGCAAAGGACTTCCTCGGAAGCCTGTGCCTGCTCAGCGGCTCCGGACCCATCCAAGGTAGAGACGACCACAGGATCCTTCGACAAAGAAGAGTTCTGCGGCATACCGGACTCTGAAAGGGTCTCGGTAGTGGCCTGCGAATCAACTGAAACAGGCATCAGGGGCTGCGAAAGTGCCTCACTGTGTCCCGGAGGACTGACAATTAGCTTAACGGAAGCATCGTTGGTAGGTTTGGACCTGTGCGGTCTGTCTTTGAAGTTTTTCGGAAGATCTGCTGTCGGATGGCTTACCGAAGCCATATCGGAATTAGAGGACTGTAAATGAAAATATCTTGCTACAATAAGGGCCCGACGACAATAGTTCTGGCATTAAAGCACAGAAGCAACAACAGCGGACGTCGTGGTCTGGGCCTAGACAAGTGACGCAGTAAGAGTGGAAGTCTCAGTGTGGTATTTGATTTCCACAGGTGAGACAATTATTAACTTCTTCTGACGTTGGTTAGTGCACGAAAAAAGGATCCCCAACAGGGTACTTAGCTTTAGAAGACTTCAACTTCAATTCGGAAATGAAAACTCAGATAACGGCCGATCAGCACTCGTGCAAACTGCTTATGCTTTGGGCTCCACGGCAAGAAAGACTGATGTAATGGCTTCAGCTGCCTTAATTTATACCACTGATGACATGACATTAGTCCTCATGTGACAGCAACAAACACAAAAAATAGGTTTATGGTATTCGGGCCGGCCGAGGGCTACCCTGGCAGGGATAACCCAAATGTGATGACTGCAATATTGAAACACGAAGAACATCCTGTGTCACAGAAGTAATGGCCATTAAATAGAGCATTCTAGGAGGGGTAAAATCAACTTGTTGAAAAGGTGTGTGAGAGCATTTCTAGCACAAATAAATGTCCCAAAGTGAAAGCAAATCATCAATAAGAGGCATGTGAAAGTGCCCTTTCAGATCTTGAGATAAATAAAAGAAAAAAGTCAGTTCACAAATGAAAATTAGATACATCAGCTAAGTGAACATAATCCAGTCACAGCAACTAAGTGAACTTTTGAGTCCATAATCAAAAACTTCAGATAAGTAAGCAAGAACCAAAAGGACAGTGTCTGAAAAAGGATGAAATCCCCTTCTAGAAGCTGGGAAGGAAAACTGGGCCCACTTCTTAGGATCATGGGAACAATACTCAGCAAGCAATCACGAAGAGCATGCCCCCATTTCCAAGCACTTGACAGTGCTTACCTCCCAAATCAAGCAGGGTTACACATCACAATCCTGGTGTAAATTTGTATCTACCCATCCAATCATTAAGACTATCCTTAAAGGCAGTCAAAGTTATACTTTGAGTGACCTGCAGTGATAATTTATTCCACAGGATAGGAATATGTTGAGTTAGGAACCCCTCTCACTCTCTCCAGTGAGTATTGCATATTTGTTCATAGGTTGGTACTAGGCTATCGGCCCTAAGGCCTATACAAGCCTAGCCAAACAATTCCCCGGATATTTCTTCCCACAATATTTATCATGCAGATTTAGGTCCCTAGTGGGGGGTATTTGTACAATCACTGGTTTTGCAGAGAAGAAAAGCAAGACGCAGGTCACGCTGGAGCAGTCTGTAAACTGCAGAATTTTGTTAACCTATCAGGATAGTTGAAATATTTTTAAGTCCTTTGATTTTCTTGGTAAAGTATCCTTTGGGCATTTCAAGCTGAGCAATATGCTTTGATTTATATTTACAAAGACAGCATTGTATACAATAATGGGTCTGATAAAAGAAGAAGAGTATAGTTGCTCGCAGAATGACTTTTGGATCTTAAATAAATTTCCTTGGATATGTGGGCCACCAGATAGAATGATTTCCAGACTATGATGGAAACATTATGATCGAATGAAAGAACTGCCCATACCCAGGTCTCTTACTAAAAAGAGTCGGTCTGAAAGGGGAGAACCATTTAAAACACGGGAGGAAACAGCTTTTTTACCAAGTACCACTAACAATGTACTTTTTTGCATTCAACTTGCGATAATGTTCAGTATGCCAGGTATGTGCATATTCCAGCCCTGGCTGGAGCTGTTCAGTATCAATGGATGAGTGGACAATGGTGCCTATTGTGACGTCATCAGCAAACTTGGCCAACCACACTTCTGGGATATTGCACTTGATGTCTGAAAAATAAATGCCAAACAGGAGCGGTCCTAGCACAGATTCCTGTGGTACCCCACCTGTTACAATTTTACATTCAGAAAAAGTACCAGCAACTTTCTCAGCCTGGGATTTGTCAGACAGCCAATTTGTAATCCAGACGACAACATAGGGGGTTTTTCATTAGGTTTTTCTAATTTTTTTTTTAAACAATATCAGCATTGGGGATAATGTCAAAAGCCTTGACCAGATAGAGATAAACAGCATGCACTGAATGTCCACAGCCTATGTAACCATTTCAAAGATGCTTACTAGGGTCGGCAGACAAGACCTACCTGTCAAATACAAGCAGATTGAGATCTAGTCCATTAAGTTGCCTGTGCCTGCAAAAATCAACTTGGCTATGACGTGCCATGGCTTTGTATATAATGCTGGTCAGGCTGAGGGACCTGTTATTTCCTACAACTGCAGAGAGGCAATCCTTGTGTAGGAGAGATGCAGCGGCATCAAAAACAAATCTTATGGAGAGTTTGGGATTGAAAAGTTTAAGTACAGACCCAGATATCCTTGGCACTAGTGAGAACGTAGCTTGGTATGTTGTCTAGTTCCATGAAAGTTTTAAAATTCCTGTCAGACTAAAAGTAAGACACATCCCAAGATGATTTCAGTGGAACTAAATTTTCAGGATACTGAAGGTAACAATGGGAGTAGGTAAGAAAATGTTAGCACTTAATCGTCTGCTAATATATTGGCTATAGCCTTGGGATAGGAATATGATGTCAATATACAGTGCATTTTTGGATATTATTCCTCAATTTCCTGACATAAAAGAAGAACAATTTGTAGTTTTCTTTAGTATCTGTTGCGACCTTCTCCCCATACTCTGCTTTACATGTTCTAGTGGTATTCAAGTTCCTTGCTGGCATGTTTTAGTACTGTTTTGAGATGAGGGGATGGGGTTTTCTTATAACTTTTCATCATTTTCCATCTTTTGTAATACAGTTTATCAATATGGGAGTTGCACCATATAGGTTTATTCCAAATTTAAATTTACAATCATATTTAGGGCAAAGAGGTACTGACTTTTCTATGCAGTTGTTCAGGTGATGGCAAAAGTCAGAGGTAAATATGGTAGCCCCCTTTGCATTGCAGAGTCCATTTGCAGGGACTGATAGAAATGTTGCCTTGTTCTTCTACCAGCTGAAGTACGATTGTCCTGGTGAAGTCTCTAAAGAACATCTCACTTGGTGGTGAGGTAGTACCACTAGGCCAGAGAGACATGATTACTGACTTAAAATCAGATTTAACTACAGATGAGGAGATGTGGGACAGAGTAAAGGCACAGATTAGGTTGGTAAGGACCAGATTACAGTTATTGGAGTATCTAGTGGGTAGTTTTACAATTTGCTCCAGTCCACTTGCATTAAAGTTCAGGAAACATTGATCATATTCATTCTTAGAGGTATAAGTGCGCCAGTTAATGCTTGTGTAAGGGAAATTCCCTAGCAAGAATATACTTGGTTTGACTTTTAACCCCTCAGTTAAGGTAATTTCAATGATCTTTGGGAGACACTGATGGGGATGTTGAACTAGCAAAAAGGTAACAGCTGTATTTGTTAATGTAGATTTTTACTGCCAAAAGGCAAAGTTAGAGTCGTGAGCAATTTGACATGAGGTGATACTATTTGACAAATACAGATACTCCCCCACAGTTACCCAAAGGACTGAAGGAATGATAGGGACTAAACCCTGGTATAGAGGAGGTGATGTCACTACATTGAAACCACGTCTCACTCATGACAGAAATATGAATGTGTTCCGAGTTTCAGGAGGACCAAAAGGTCAGACATTTCCACCATGATATTGTCAGAATTGGAGTATGAGTGGTGTAAGCCATCTATGGCAAAACAGGAAGTCTTATCTACCATCTCATTTCAAGCCAGCACATATTGGATCACCTTAGAATGCTGCCAATTGTTTAAGTCAATTACCTTGTCTTGGTATCGAAGCACCATTATAGGTAAAGGAAAGATACTACTAAAAACTAGTGTCTTTCCTACCTCTAACACATGCACAGCAAGTTCCATCATGTCTCTGCATAACCCTCGGAACACAGAGCCTCAAGTTATTCACTACCACGTGGGCAACCATTAGGTTGTCGTCATATTTTTCTGGCTCCCTTATGACATCACAGATCCTGGCACCAGACAAACAGCTTATAGCCACCCTGTTTTTGTCAAGTCTGAAGAGTGTTGAGTCTGTATGGCCAACTATAGAGTCACCTATGAATAAAATATTTCCCTTTGCAGAAACAAACAGCGGACCTTATGAGCTTAGGTCTGCTTTCCTGGTGACTACTTTGGTGAGCTGTGTGGATTTACAGTATGTGCATGCACAGGAGCAGTAGGTGTTTTCCTGTGTGCTGGAGGCGTTTAATGCATTTTACAAGGCTTTAGCAAATTTTACGTGCCTAGTGGTGTGCTGTGACTGACATGGTGCTGTGGAGGTATGATGCTTAACAAGAGTGGGTTGATAACAGAGATTCCCATCCATATTTCTTAAATACTTACATCTCTTGCAGTTTGAAATGATACAAGTGAACAGTTGGTAAGCATAATGTAGTTGCTACACTGCCTTAAAACACAATGAGATCAGACTGGCCACAGATGGGGTGAGAGCAGACCGCTGAGCCATGATACCAGAGGGTGGAGGACTACAGCTCATCACAGTACCCCAGGGTTGGAGGGAGACTATTACACAAGACCCTGAAGATATATGAGTGAAGTATTTTGGGTGATGATCAGCTTAGGTTAGACTATAGCTAATATAAAAGTATTTAGTAAAACGAAAGAATTAGGTCAGCCAACTAGCTGCAAAAACCACAAGGTAAATGCAGCAAACGTTTCAACTAAAACCAGAAAAACACTGCAAAAGATCAAATCTGAACTCCTGAAATCCAAGCAATCTAATTTTATTCATAAGATGAGTAAACTTTGATTGGCAAATTTTAGTTGTGAAGAAATCTTGTTACAAAAAGGATAAATGTGCTCAACTTGTGAATAAAACTGGAGTTAAGAGTTTGATCTTCTACAGGGTTACCACAGCTGCACATAGCTAGGAATCACCGATTCTTTGCTCCTTCTCTCACCAGAAGCAAAACAGTAGCACTAATGCGAAGCTGCATTTTGAGTAGTAGTATTTTCCCAGGTGTTGCTGGGTTCGGTACACTTGCTATAATCTTCTTGTGATAGGTACCAAGGATAGCATATGCAGTAGTTTGACACAATAGCCCTGAAAAGATTCTCATAAAACCACAACCAGACCAATAAAAGTCCCATACACACTGCCCAGTCAGAAACCATCAGGAATCAATGTCGCACTGCTCCTTCTCTCAACAGGAACAAAGCAGAAGCATTAATTCCAAACGGTCTCCTAAAAATAATCAGGCTTTCCATTGACTGGTAAACTATACAAAGGCTATGAAATAATCTCACTTTGCTCCTTTTTATATCAGAAGCAAAACAGAAGCACTAATCTCAAGCTTATTCTTCAGAAGCAGTTCCTAGGTTCTCCAGTGATTGGTGGTCTTATCTTACATGGCAAGGACCACTGAGTATTGCAGTAAGGGAGTAGGATGATATGAAATAAGAAGTTATGTACCTACCATAACGTTCAATGTTAGTTGTCTTCTTCTCGCCTTCTTTCTTGCTGGATGGGTTCGGAGCCAATCCACGGCTCCGACTCGGCCTTCTACTAAAGCTCGAGAGCTATTTACCAGCTCGAGGCCTCCCCATATCCCACAATGCTAGGCGTCACATACCCAGATCTCGTTTGGCAGAGCCAACACCATAGAAAAACAATTTTTTTGGAGACACCTGTCCAAACTACAAGAATTACCCACAGTGCTAAAGGCAGAGGAGGGTGTAACCCAGAAAAAAGTCAACTAGAGGAAGACCTCAAAAAGGATACTTCTCGGTCTGTCCAGGCTAGGGGGATGGAGGGTGTGACTCAAGAAGGCGAGAAGAAGACAACATGGAACGTTATGGTAGGTACATAACTTCTTAATGTTAAGTTGTCTATCTCGCCCTCATTCTTGCTGGATGGGACAGCGTCCCTAGCACCTTAGTCCTGGGTGGCTCATCGGAACAGACTCTTGAGCAAAGTGGAACCAAAATCAGCTCATCTCCTGGAGGCCATATCCAACTTATAATGTGAAATGAAGGTGTGAGGAGTGGCCCATGTGGCTGCAGCACAAATAGATTACATTGGTAGTTTTGCTTGAAAAGCTACAGATGTAGCTAATGCTCTGGTGGAATGAGATTTTGGTTTTGTGGGGAGTTCCTTATGTCTGAGTTGATAAATCAAAGTAATAATAGAGGGCAACCACCTGGATAAGGTTACTTTAGAAACTGGCAGGCCCTGCTTGCCCTCAGCATAGGATAGGAAGAGTTGGTCCGATTTTCTTGTTTGTTTAATCCTATAAAAATAAAAACGTAATTGCCTGTGAACGTCCAACTGGTGCAACTTTTGTTCAGCTCTGTTCAAATAATTAGGAAAAAAGACAGGAAGATCAAGAGCCTGATTCAGGTTGGTCTCAGAAGGTATTTTAGGTAGAAAGGAAGGATTTGTCCTGAGTGAAACTCTATCCTTGTGGAAAACAAGATAAGGAGGACGAATACAGAGGGCTTGAAGCTCCGACACTCTTCTAGCTGAGGTGATGGCTACTAAGAAGAGAGTCTTCCAGGAGAGTAATTTTAAGGAACAGGAGGCCGCAGGTTCAAAAGGAGATAGAATCAAGGAAGTTAATATCAGGTTTAAATCCCATGGTGGCGGGGGATCTTTAACCGGGGGCCTAAGTAAAATAGTCCCTTTAAGAAAGCCTTTACAAAAGTTTGTGGGACATTATGCTGGTTTCTGACAGGCCAGCATGGAAATTAGCGATAGCAGCCAACTGGACCCTAATGGTGGCAGATTAGGAACCTGCTCGAAAAATTTTTGCCAAAAAATCTAGAACGTGATGGACAGGGGCTGTAAAGGGATCTATATTTCTAGCCTCCGCCCAGAAAAAGAAACGTTTCCACTTACTAGCATAAGTCTTCCTGGTAGTACATTTGTGCGAAGAATGGATGATTTCACTCACTGGCTGAGAAATATGTGGAGGCCTGGCTAAGGTTAGAAGTGGAGCAACCAAGCTGTGAGGTTGAGAGACTGAAGGGATTGGTGCAGCCCACCCGCCTGATGGACCAAGAGGTCTGGCACTGGGTCCAGATTCCAAGGCTGCTCCAGCACGTGACGATGCAGGAATGGGAACCAAATTTGTCGAGGCCAGTAAGGGGCAATGAGGATCATCCTGGATCCCAATGAGGTCGGTTTCTGAATTAGTTTGGGAATTAAGGGAAAAGGTGGGAATGCATACAGAAGACCCCGGGGCCAATCGTGAACTAGAGCGTCTCTGGGGGAGTGGCCAGGGAGGTAGAAGACAGTGAAGAAGTCTTCGCACTTGCTGTTGAGAGGGGTTGCGAAAAGGTTGCAGCAAGGTTGACCCCATCTGCGGAAAATTTTGTCCGCTACTGACTGATTGAGAGACCACTCATGCGGCATGATAATAGCTCTGCTTAGCCTGTCCTTTATGACGTTGGACTTCCCGGGGATGTGCGTTGCTATCAGAAACCGTTGAGAGGAGATCGCCCACTGCCAGAGTCCGAGTGCTTCTCAACATAAGGGATAGGACCCGGTTCCGCACTGCTTGTTGATGTACCACACTACAGACATATTGTCCGTCTGAATTGCAATAGCCCCGGTGGGTATAGAGTCCTGAAGAGCTTGCAACGCTAAAAGTACCGCTCTCATCTCCAAGACGTTTATGTGCAGGTGGTACTCTAGATGTTGCCAAGTGCCCTGGACAGTCCTGCCCTGAAAATGCCCCCCCCCCAACCCGATCAGGAAGGCATCCGTTGTCACCGTGGCAACAGGAGGAGGAAGAACAAACGGTCTGCCTTGAAGTACTTGAGAGGAGACCATCCACCAAGAAAGGTGGTCTTTGCATAATTGGGTGATTACTATGTTGTGAGACATCGGAAGCTGCTGAAACGACCATTGAGTAAAAAGCATCCATTGAAGGATCCGCATGTGAAAACGAGCCAGGGGAAGTAATGTGATTGCTGCTGCCATGAGACCCAAGGTTTTCAGTACAAATCTGGCCTGAATTCTCTTGCACTGTAGTAGTAAGGTCTGTACATGTTGGTGAATGTCTGACACTCTTTCTAAGGGAAGTTTTGCCGACAGCTCTTTTGTATTTAATCTTGCGCCTATTAAGGTTATAGATTGACAAGGCGACAATGCAGACTTTTCGAAGTTTATAAAGATACCTAGCTCGGAGCAAGTTTGGATGGTATAATCCCTGGCTCACGGTAGCAGATGCCTGGTGGAAGCAGTTAGGAGCCAGTCGTCTAGATATGGAAACACCTGGAATCCTCGCCGTCTCAGGTGAGCCGTAACCACTGCCATGCATTTGGTGAACACCCTGGGGGCTGTGGTGAGACCAAAGGGCAGGGCTCTGAATTGAAAGTGAATGGCTCCCAGCCAGAAGCGGAGAAACCTTCTGGAGCACCTGTCCATTTTGATATGGTAGTACGCATCCTGAAGGTCTATGGAGCACATCCAAATGTCCTGACCCAAAAAGGGTAGGATGGACTGAAGCGTGACTATCCAGAACTTCGTTCTTTGAACAGATTTGTTTAACCTGCTGAGATCCAAAATGGGTCTCCAGTCCCCTGTCTTTTTCGGTACCAAAAAGAACTTGGAGTAAATCCCGGATCCTTGCTGGTCTGCTGGGACTGGCTGGATGGCCCTTTTTTTTTTTATTTAGCAGTTTTGAAATTTCTAGTACTGCTTGTTCCCTTAGACCGGGTGGAACATCTGGAAGGGACCTGTTTGTTTGTGTAGGGGTGTAGACAAAGGGAATTTTGTAACCCTCGGATATGATAGACCATACCCATTTGCCTTGTGTGAGGATTCGCAGGCTTCTGGGTACAGTGACAATCTTCCCCCGACTGCCTCCGAAGGTGGACAGTCAGGCAGCCCCTCAGGGGTGCTGAAAGGGTTTGTCAGAGAAGGATTCTCTGCTACCCTGATTTTGCAGACCACTTCTGCCCCTTGGGCGGCGTCTATTACTGTTTCCTCCTCTGCCCCTGGAGGGAGACTCGCCATGTGCGTCAGGCACGACTCCCTGGGGTTTCCGAAACCACATTTTTCCACTCTTCTGACCTTTAGGGTATGGCCTAGAGGGAGTAGAAAAACGGACTCCCACAGCAGAGAAGGTCTTGCCTTCCTACTCACACCTGGTAAGGGTATCCTTCAACTGTGGTCCAAACAAAGCCGAACCATCGAAGGGGGTATTGGTGAAGGACGCCTTAAAGGGGTCAGCAAAATTACATAACTGCATCCAGGCATGTCTCCTCAAAGCCACACCTGTACCTGCGGCCCTACTCGCCCCTTCGGCTGCATAAGAAATGAGCCGCATGGAGGAGTTGACTATAGAGTTAAGGGTCGCCAGCTGGGAGTTAATCTTATCCCGATACCCCGCAGCTGATTGATCCTGAAGGGTATCACCCAGTTCCTTGAGAAGATCCCTTTGAAGGCGGGTGAAATGGCACAGATAATTCAGCGACCGCATGGAAAAGGTCGCTGAAGAAAACATCCGCTTCCCGTACCTGTCCATTGTCCTAGATTCTTTATTAGGTGGGTGGACAGGTACCGAAGGGTCAGCCAACCCCTTCTAATGGCTGCTGCCACCACCATAGCATCAACAGGGACCCCTTTTGTCAGAAATTGTTTGTCAGATGGGGCCGTGATGAACTTAGTGGGCCTGCGAAGGGTTGGTTCCACTGTGTCCACGCCTTCCGAGCCACCACTTCCATGAGCGGGTCGAAAGGTGGAGACACCCAGGAGGTGGAAGGGCGAGAACCAAACGCGTCCAGGTACACCGACTCGTCCTCGGAAAGGTTAAGGGCATTCCAGTTCCCCCTCTGCCTAAGGATCTCAAGGATGTCTGAAAAGGAGACATCCTCAGAGGGGGACCTTGGGGACCCTTCCGAATCCTCCAAGTTGGTATCAGACGTGACTGACTTGGGAGAGTCAATATGTTTCCTCTTACATTTTTTCTTCCGAGCCTCTGAATGATCAGGGGAGGCCTCGGAAGAGGAAGATACGCCCAATGTGACGACCTGGAGCGCCTGTTCTCCACGCTTGGGGTCAGGAGGGTGGACAGAGACCAATGCAGGCACCATGGGGGGGGGGGGGGGAAGAGCCGAAGGGGCCGATCGTGGAGCCGAGACAGGAGTCGGCACACTCCTCATGACCTCGAAGGCGTCGCCATCAGGCAGAGAAAAGGGTCCCCCGCTCCAAAGAGACGTGAACCCCTCCCGGCACAGAGAGGGACGGCTCCGAGGCCGATGTCGAGGCAGAGCTCACCTGCACAGAGGTCCCAAGAGGGAGAACGGGGTCGGAAAAGGGTCCAATGCCACTCGCTCCCTCAGAGCAGACGAGGGAGTCTCTACGCCTGGATCCCTCCAAGGACAGAACCAACGAAGAGATCGGAGCCGACGAGGGAGTAGAAAGGTGTGGTATCGGCTCAGACATACCTACGATTCAAGCCCCAACGAGCTCCGGCAACGAACACAGTGGAAGAGTCGGAGGAGGAACTGCAGAAGACACAGGGGTAGCCACAGTCTGTTGAGAAGGGCTGGTCAAAATTTTGGCCAGGGCATGCGACTTTAGGAGCCTACTGACCACCCTCTCCAAGTCATGATCGGATAGCCTGGAAGACAGAGAGGAGTGGGACCTATGGCTTCGCTCCGACTGAAGCAATGGAGACCTCGGAGCCGAACGGACAGACTCTATAGATGGGAACCTTGAGCGTTTTCAGCTCAGAGAAGGTTCTGACACTAAGGTCGGAGCCGACTGAGGTCTGGAGACGTCGGTTCCAGCCTGAACCAACAAGGAGGCAGGAGGTCTGCTCGGCGACGGCTCCAAACAGGGAGCCGACGGTTTGGCGGGCTTTAAGGATTTTCCCGACTGAGGCATAACCGGGGATCCTTCTGGCTTAAGTAAGCCTCTCAAAATGAGCATGTCCCTACGCTCCTGCAGGACTCTCGGGCTGAAGGTGTGGCAGACCGAGCAAGAGTCCTGCAGGTGTAGGGGACCCAAGCAATAAACACAAGAAGTGTGACAGTCTGTCAGACATCTTCTGACAGCACGAGTCACACTTCTTGAAACCTGAAACTTTGGTATCTTTAGACATAAGAAAAAATGGGATACCAAAGGGAAAAAGTAACTAGTGCTTAAACACAACGCACACACACATGAACTAGATAACTAACTATAAGACTATAGCCACACAACTACCTTACTACTAACAATATATATATATATACATATATATATATATATATATATATATATATATATATATATATATATATATATAAAACAATACAAGAAAAACACTAATTGTCTAACAAGGCCTAACACTACCCTAAAGGGTGGGGGAGAAACTCTCTAACAAAAAACGAGTTTCTGAGTGGGATATCAAAAGGGGACACAATCTAATTAAGACTAAGAGGGAAGAATTTCTAAATACAACACAGTATATGAAAAATTTAAAGGTAATAACTCAAAAAAAAAGCTTTATACGACCTGGAACCGGTAAAATTGCAACCTCGTAGCTGAAGCGGCAAACGAGATCTGGCTGACACCTAGCATTGTGGGATATGGTGAGGCCTCGAGCCGGTAAATAGCTCTTGAGCTTTAGTAGAAGGCCGAGTCGGAGCCAAGGATCGGCTCCGAATCCATCCAGCAAGAATGAAGGCGAGATAGACAACTTGACATCAGAGGTTAACTCAAGCTTTAATAACCTAAGGGATGGGCCTACCCTTTGTGATCACTTAATGCTCAGTAGTAAAAATAGATGAGACTGGGAGGAGCGTTTCCCCAAAATCAAATTCAAATGTACAGTAGGGGAGGGCAACTCAAAGCCACCAGGTTTAAAAGCACAAAAAGGACTAGGCAGGTGGGTGGAAAAAATCCACTGCAGTCACACCAGCAGAAGTCTCAGAGCACTTTCGGCTACCAACAATTAAATTAAGTCATATTCTGTTTGCCTAAATAAGAAAGCTTACTTCTCAACTCCTTCCCAAAGTTAGAATTAATTCCTTTGCAATCACTGAATGGAAAATATTTTTCTGCGTGGAAGATTTTCAGTCCATATATTTCTAGTTAATCACTGTGTATTAATCAGATCAGACAATAGTAGTAGAAGTAGTGAACGCAAACTCGTCAAGTCAAAACAAAACAAAACAAAAAGCAATAGAAAATATATAATTGTACAGCATTACTAAGTATTCGAAAGTAATCCAAGCAAGGCAGGCAGTCCGTTTCCAGTTGAAAAACTTAAAGGATTTTTGACTGGAAACACTGCCTGTCTTGCTTGGATTACTTCTGAATACTTAGTAATGCAGTACAATTATATATTTTCTATTATTATTTTTTGTTTTGACTTAAGACGAGTTTACATTCGCTACTTCTACTACTATTGTCTGATCTAATTAACATACAGTGATTAACTAGAAATATATGGACTGAAAATCTTCCATACAGGGAAGTTTCTTACACTGTTTTGTTTTTGGACCCACTACACTTTAGTGGGTTGTTTTGAGACTTCGGGGATACCACGGAGATTACTTGAAAATATTATTTTTCTAACTAGCCCTAGCCAAGAACTTTTAAAACACCAAGAAAAAATAATGTAAAGCAAGTAAAGCAAGCTGTATCAGAACAGGAAAAAAATAATAGAAGTATCCAAACTTTAAATGAAGAAATCCAATACAGTCACACACCAGCTGTACTCTCAGAGCACTTGCAGCTTCCAGTAATTAAATAATTTCCTGTTCTGCTTGCCCTAATTAAGAAATCCTGCTTATCAGCTCCTCCCACAAATTAGCTTGATAAGTCTTCTTGGTAGAAGGCCTCCCAAGAAGAAAAAGAAATTATGACAATCACTCAGTTTGAAAAGGTAGGATTGGTGGCTAATAGTGGAATTAAGGGTGGGGCTATGCGGTCAGGTTTATTGAATGAAAGTGTGGATAGGGCTTTCAAAACAGGTGATTTGGCTGGTCTCTGTCTGGATGCTGAAAACCACTGATTTGTCATCTTGGCAATTATGCTGCCCAGCAGCGAACTCCTCACAAGCTCGTGTTCCTCTCCAACCCATAATCACCTGCGCCACAGAGAACTCTCCAGATTGAGTAAAACAATAAATAGCCAGTCTTGAAATAAAAAGAGAGAAAAATATGTAGATGTGCAACCTAGGAAGGTAAACCCAACAAAGCATCCCTAAAGGTCCCTCAGGTACTGACAACTTGTGATGGGAAAAGGTGGGTGGTTCATTTCAGTGACCAGGCAAAGACTAGATAAATCTAAAGGTTGTAACTTGCACGTTTCTCCGATCAGGTCCAGACACTGGAAACAGATGGACAAAGACCCCAGATGACAAAGGGTGGCCTAAGAACATTAGGCAAAAGTATGCAAGGAAGACTAAGTAGCAGCTTTCTAGGAAAGTTATTTAAGAAGGCAGTGGATGTGGCCTGAGCTCTAACAGAGTGCGCTTTTAGTCATGTGGCTAGTGTTCTGCCTGCAGAAGTAGAACAATGCATTATCAAGTCAGGTAAGCACTTAGACAAGGTAATCATGGAAATCTTGTGACCTTTCCTAGCTGGTGAAAAAGACACAGTTGTTCATCCTTCCTGAAGTCTTTTGAATAACTGAGATAAAAACAAAGATGTTGGTGAACATCCAAATAATAAAGCTGATATTATTCTCCCTTTTTGGAATATTTATGACAGAAAAACAGTACATTTATACTCTGGTTTAGACTGGTTTGCATGCCCATCTTCTGCACAAATGACAGACTGGTCTGCAGTGTGAATCTGTCTGGATGACAAACAATGTATGGATAATTTGAGAATACAGTGTGTATATCGGAATTTTTTCTGGCAGATACGACCGTCACAAACGGGGCAGTTTTCCATGACAACTTAACAGGTATGGAGTTTGCTGGTTCAAGCAGTGGTTTGGTTAACTTTTTCAACACAAAATTAAAATTGCTAGGGGTAGCTGGCTTTATCAAGGTGAGGGTAGGGAGTAAAGTACATCTAAGCTTTACAGGTCTTGAGAGGTCAATCATGACATCTGAATCCTTCATGGAAGGACAAAATGGCTGCTAAATAATGTAACTAGCTACTTTGTTGAAAAGATTTGCTAAAAATGTTAAGCACACTAGCTAGACTAGCTAGGGAGGTTGATGTAGGATACATGCTACTCTTGTATGCTCGAACCAACATTTTCCATTTACCTTTATAAATCTCTCTTGCCAAAGGTTTATCAGAAGCAGTAGTCAAATCAACTTTTGCAGAGAGAGATTGGTTCCTGGCTACCACTGGAAGTGGAGAAGCCATGCAACTGGAAGCAAAAGGAGAAATAATTGAAGGAGTTATCCTTTGAGGTGAAATCACAGCAATAGAAACCATAACTGGTGTGGCCAGAACCTAGGCTACGAAAATGACCTGTACTTTGCAAAGGAGACCTGGCGGCCAATTGAGGGAGAATGTGTCTCTTGGTGACTGTCCTGGTTGAGGAATGATGCCAAAGAATCACTGACATTTGATAATGGAAGATGAAGTGAAAAGAAACTATAGTAACACGGTCTTATTCATTTCCAAAATATGCTGAGAGTTATTTTCTGTTGAGAGATCATTAGTGCAGGAGCAATATTTGCCTGCTTAACCTATCTGCAGTCACACTGAATGACCCCTGTTATGTGCATTGTTATGAGAAAGTGGTGCAACAACACAGCCCTTTCTCAAATCCTCATAACTTCTTTGCATAAGGGACATAAAGTTGTTCTGTCTTGCCTGTTTATATACCATAAAACTGGTACGGTATCTGTGGGTATGAAGACTGCACCCCAAGGAACAGAGTCCAGAAATGCCTCAATGATAGGAACATTGCTTTTGTCTTGAAAACATTAATGTGCAACTGGACCTCCTTGTGAAGTCAATGTTTCCTGAACCATCCAGTTTAATTAATACTTCCCATCCTAGGATGTGTGTGGTCATGATGGATCTGGTAGGACAAATTAAGGTCCTGCTAACATACTGTGTCAGTCCATCCCACTGAAGCAAACTTTTGATATAGGCCTTTGACAGTTGTGTGTGTCATGGATTGCAAGGCCTGTTCCCACTGGTTTCGAAGTGCCACTGTAAAATCTGCATGCTCAGTCGTACACAAGGGACCAACTGAATTGTACAGGCCAAGATTCCTAGAACCTTGAAAAAAGTAGCAGCTGAAGGCTGTTTTTTTTCTTTTCTCTCTCTCTTTTTTTTTTGTTTTTTGGTTCAGCATGTCCAACTGACACTCAATAAACACTAAATTATGAGACAGTTATAATTGGGATTTGGCCAAAGTGACAGTGATTCCCAAAGAAAAAAAAGGTTTGGAGCAAGTACTGCCTTGTGAGAAGTAACTTGTTCACAGGTCGAAGCTGCTGGGAGCAAATTGTCTAAGTAAGGAAAAATCTGGAGTTGCACACGAACTACTACTAGGGCCATGCATTTGATAAATACTTGGAGGAGACTGTGGCGAATGCAAAACGCTGGGCCCAAAACTGATGACGATCAGACCTTACTCAGAAGTGTAGGAATCTCCTTAATGCCTTTGCTATCTTTGTGTATATCTTGTAGACCAAAGAACTCATCCTACCCTGCCTAAACCACAAAGCAAGATGGACTGCAACAAGATCATTTGGAAGGAGTCCGCCTTCACAAATTATTTAAACAGACTTACAGAATGGACATTATGTCCTTTGTTTCCTTGGGCACTAAAAAGACCTTGGAGTAGAATCAGGATCCTTCTGGTCTGGAAAGAACTTCTGAATTCCTTTTTTTTTTTTTTTTTTTTTTTTTGAGGTTTTTCAACCTCCGCCATTCAAGACTGCTTTCTTTTCGCTAGGTGGAGCTATTGGAGCGTTAGAAGGTATGTTTTTGTAGGTATTTTCTAAAAGGAAATAAAGTAGCATCTTTATATAATTTCCCTTACCCTCCTGTCTGACATGATGGCCAGCTATGCCGGAAGGGAATGTTAACCCTCACCCACCCCCAGAGCAGGAAAGCTGGGCGGCCCATCAGGATTCATATGGAGAAAATGCTCAAAAGTTGGGACCACCTCTGCCTCTTGGGCAGTGGTCTGACTGTTAATTCCACCATCCATTGGAACTCCTGTCATGCCGTTTCCTGTAGTGGGTCTGATGGGACTTGCTATACCATAAGTTCTTGGCTCATTTTTGATTTCTTTGAAAGGTTCTTAGAGAAAGTGCAAACTTTACCCCAACAGCTGTGAGCATTTTACCCTCTTACTCAACTCTGCAACAACTTCTCCTTAACTTGTTGACCAAACAAGGTGCTGCTGTCAGAGAATGAATACCACCTTAAAGTGGTCCTCAAAATTTGTGAAGCGCAACCAGGTTTGTTTTCTCATGTCCAAGCCTGAGCCAGCCATTCTAGCTTCCCTATATATAGAATTATGAATGAGATGCATGGTCAGTAGCAAGACGGAATTTATTGTTGCCACTTGTGTCTCCAGCTGTGACCTCAGGCCATCTGTGAGGAACTGTTTCAGAGTGTCTTGCGTTTTTTTTTTCTGCCAAATCCCTCTGAAATCTAACCATGTGTGTCACGCAGTTCAGGACTCTGACCAAAAATGTCCTGGACACATACACCCACTCCCCTAGTCTGTCCATCATCTTGGTTCACAGTTTTGTGGATAAATAGCCCTAGGCATCCTTTGGGATGCCTTTCTTGGTGGCTGCAGCTACTACTATGGAGTCCAACAAGAGGTGTTGTGCTCCAGTGCTGTCTATCCTTGGTGGTGGTGGTGGTGGTGGGTCTGTGACACCATCTAGTTTCCTGAGACTCAATTCAGCCACACTGGGTTCTGTCCAAGCCTTCCAGCAAACCATCTCTACTAGCCTGTCTGGTGAAGGCACTATCCAAGCAGTTTGCATAAGGTGCACTCTGAGTCAGGCTCTCTGTTTCATCATTTCCAGTAGATTTCATCGAGATCAGTATGTAGACAGGGAAACTCTAAAGGGGAGTCAACATGTTTTTTTCTTACACCACCTTTTCCTGGGGGGGGATTTTGAGTGAAGAAGCCCCATTAACACACCGAGCCTGGGAACTAAATTTCTTACAAACGGAAGAGTCACTGTTAAAATATGCCACTCACAGACACATGACAGAGGTCATGAGGGTTCTGTTGGACGATTTATACCCACTTTGTTTTATACTGCTTAAAACCTTGCTTGGGTCCTTATCTATAACCAAGCAAAAACAGTCAAGAACAGCACTTAAAGCTGGCACACAAGCAGCCCTAACATCACCAGAAAAAATAATGCAAGTTAACACCGGAAAACATTCCTACACAAACTAGTAGCAGTGAACTCCAGAAACAGAAACAGCTGGTAACCTGACAAAAGGGAAGCAAGAAGCACAGTAAAGATTAAGGTTAGAAAAGAGAAGGGAATAGAATGAAGATGGTTGGAGAGGACATGAGGAGGGATCGATGGGGAAGAGGAACACAACAGATAGAAGCGCTACAGTAGCTCAAAAGAAAATCTCACAGTAGTGCAAGTAGAACTGACAGTGAAAGTCTATTTACATCACTTATCTGACTGAAC
This sequence comes from Protopterus annectens, assembly GCF_019279795.1. Taxonomy (NCBI): domain Eukaryota; kingdom Metazoa; phylum Chordata; order Ceratodontiformes; family Protopteridae; genus Protopterus; species Protopterus annectens. The sequence goes on from NC_056743.1 coordinate 1,259,082,590, forward strand.
CGATAGACATTTATCCTCTAACGGCTCAAGCTGTTTAGAGTTGGTGTTAGCCTTCAATGGCAGAAACAAGATCTTGAGATTTTCTTCCAGTGAAAGGGATTATAGATTAGGGGAGGAGCTCAAGCTTGGAAAGAGATCATTGCCAGGCAGAGTAAGGGCAACGATGATGACCAGTACAGTGGTTTCCAGTGTCTGGGCAGGATAAGAGAAATTTGAAAATTAACCAAAAGAAAAAAAAAATCACGAAGCAACAAGCCTGGATCACTTCTCTATGCAATAAGTAGATGAAGCATGCTGCATTACAACATCACTGGGAGGAGTATGAGCCTGGATAAAAGACCATTAAATCAACAACTTGTACCTGAAGGCAGACAATCCTGACATAACATAGATGAAATGGACCATGTAAGATTTGGCCTTCCTGGGATACAGCTGGCTATCAGATAGCTGTTGTTGCACACACTCCTTTACGCTCTTCACTTCTCAGCTGGGGGATAGTCAAAGAAAGAGGCAATAGTGATGTCAAAGGCTGCATGCCTAAGACAAGGAGTTGAGTAGGTGTTGGATCCCAAAGGCATTGATGCCAGTGTCTATGTCATCATTTGGCCTAATTGGAAAGAAAACGAAAATGATAGTCAAGATAACCAATAAGCAGGGAGGAAGAAAGGCCTGTAGATACTTGTTGAACCTTGAAAAATACTTCCACTCTACTCTGGAATTTAGCTTGGACAGTACAGAACTACTCAGACAAGATCCTGCAGATGAAGATCTAGAGGCAGTAAGAAGTTTTTCTCACTCCAACAACAGATAATCATGTACTGTCAGTCCTTATAAGCTTTCTAGGAGAATGTTCAGAAACAGCAGAAATCAGCACCTAAGAAACATCTCTAGAGGAAGCAGCAGATGAAGTCTGCTCTATTCTTACTTTTATCTTTCTGCCAGTTGCTTCCAGGAAGAAGGCAAAGAGGGGTTCCTGCAACTAATCCAGGTTGCTCCTTATAGGTTTGAGGCATCTTTAAAATGGGGAAAACCAAGGGATGAAGTGCATTACATCCTTCACCTCTGTGACAGTGGCCTTAAGAATCTCCACATCCTCACAGGACGTGGTAACCATGGGAGTGCCTTGGCATCAAATATATGAACTGAGAAAAGGCACACACTAGCTGGCATGGGCTTCATACAGAATTCCCTAATGAAGTCCCCAACAGACGTCAAGCATTTAATGTGCACGCCCTAAAATATAAACACAGAAGTGACATGACTAAGTGGGTCCTTATTCGACTGCAGGGCTGGTCCCAGACGACAGCTCCCAGTCCTGACAGCTACTAATCCAAAACCAAATTATACTAGAGACTAATCTCAAGACTCTGGTTGCTTACTCATAGGCTCTAGGTGATCACCCCAAGCCACAGCAGTGTAGAACAGAAGTTCATAAACCATGTCCCAAGGTAGAAAAAGCTAGCATTAGCTCTTCAATTCTGTATCTCCTAGCTGGTTCTGCTACTTAAATTCCACCTGCTGATATTCTAGTCAGGGTTACAACTTCTAAGCTAACAAGCCAGCTATATTATAAAACTTCTTGCGGGTATAATAGTTCTGCACAACAGTATGAAACATCACAAGCCACAAATCACAGTGGGTTTTGTGGTGCAGCTTAAGTCTGCATATGCAAGTTACAGGATTTGCTCTACAGCAGTGCTAGAAAACTACGGGAACTGAATTGGAAACATACTAGATTACAAACAGCCACATCAATAAAATATTGAAATTTTAGGGTGAACAGCTAAAGCAAGAAGTCAGGGGCTGTGCAAATGCAGCTGTGGGAATGAACTTCAGAAGTGAGCTCCCTTGCAGAAGTTACAGTGTTAATGGCATTAACAGGGTTCAAGTGGCCTGCTAAACAGAAAAAGACAGACGATCTGTAGAGTATTGTCATTTGTATAACCTTTTCAATAAGATGTGCCCAGTGAAGATTCACTACTTACCACTACAGCCATTTAAGCTAAACGAATTTCATGCTCTGAAACATCTATGTTACATTAAATAACTGGAAGGTCATGATCTCAAGGAACACCTATTCCTCTCTAGTTATGGCCTGTTGGGAGAAGAAAACATCAAGTTCTTACCTCTGCAAAGCTGTGAGACATGGACTTCAGCTGCTGAGCACCATTATACTCTGTTAGCTGAAAACAGATGAAGTTTAGCCTCTTCCCAACCTCAGGAACTAGCTCCATCAGTGTCCCAAACATGGCCACGTCAATCTCTCCCGTTGAGTCCTTCAAAGTTACACCAAGACACTTGAATCCCTTGTTAATCTGTGAGATAAAGAAATTAAGGCTCAAACAATGATGCAAGCATTCAAAAGTTAGTGTGCTATACACGCATATGTACAGCTTACAGGTTTTTCCCCACTAATGTAACTTTTTTTGTGATTGTTTGTGGAGTGATACAGGAACTATATATAGTAACTGCTACAGACAGCTTAACTATACACACTATCAGACTTGTGCGCACATTTTAAGGTTTATATGGTGATCATAAAGCCCTTTTTGCATACCTATGATATTTATATCCAAATGAGTAATATATCTGTTCCTGCACCAAAGAACATTGGGATAAAATGGAACTTAACAAATATGATGAGAGCTTCAAGTATTCTTCAGGACAATGCCCATGTTTGTTTGGCATATGATTTACCAGTTTCTACTTCCTACACTCCATTTCCAAAACATGTGTACAAGACCAAAACCATAAATAGATTGAGTACTTTGGTACCAATCTCTGAAACACCATGCCACACCTACCAAAGTCAGAGGTCTTATGTTTGTGTGTATATGTATATATATGTATATATGTATATATATGTATATGTATATGTATATATATATATATATATATATATATATATATATATATATATATATATATATGTGTGTGTGCGCGCGCATAAGCTTGAGCAGCAAGCACTTGCGCCAAATTTGTAAGAAAATTCAGCATTTGTGAAGACTGACTAAATTATGTTACAGTCAAACTTAATGGAGTTGACCAACATAATTCAGTAGTTTTGCCTTTATGCCACAGTTGTGTAATCCTAGAGTTAGTTTAGTTCTTGGGGCCTGGGGGTAAGAAGCAATTTCTTTAATATTTGATTTGTAGATTGCAAGTGTAAACAAAGTACAGTTGTGTACACTTACCATAAATGTAGATGTTTGAGTGTATTCACTGTTGCAGTCATTACAATTGGGTTATCCTGCTGGCAGGCTACCCTCAGTCGGCCTGAATTCCAAAGTCTAGGTCCGGCGTCGGTTGCTGTCACCTCTTCCCTGACGTCAGTGCGCCAGGGGTATAAAAGATGCAGCCGATGCAATTTTCGTCAGTTTTTCTTGCCCCAGATGTCAGGTGCCCTCAAAAGGGTAGGCTAAAAATGTCAATAAAACATGCATGCAGCAAAGTAAATATTTGCCTTCATCCACAAGCAAATACACCACATAGGTTGTATAGAATAGAGAAGTACAGATAAGTTCCAGCAAAGAAAAAGTGGGATGGCAGGTGGGTAACCTGGACTACAACAGTGAATACACTCGAACATCTACATTTATGTTAAGTGTACACAACTGTACCATGTTCTTCATGTTTCACTGTTGCAGTCATTACAATTGGGTTGAATCCCAAAGCTAAGGTTGGGAGGCTGGAGCTAAATATCATTAGGAGCAGCTATTAGGCCCCGCAGAACTGCAGTGGCAAAGCCTGCCCTGATTTTTGAGTAGAGTGGTAAGTGATAGTGCTTTGTGAAGGTGGGCACTGAACTCCAAGTAGCAGCCTCTAAAATGTCTTTGGTTGGTACTCCCCTAAGGAAGGCTGCTGAAGTGGCTGCTGCTCTGGTTGAATGCATCCTAATGTCCTTAGGTACTGGCTTGCCATTTTGTGAATAGTAGAAACGAATGCAGTGGCCTATTCACTTTGAAATAGTCTGCTTTGAGATAGCCTTTCCTTGTGATCCTGCAGCATATGCCACTAGTAATTGCTCTGTATTTCTGAAAGCTTTGGTTCTGTTCAAATAGAAGCGTAGCTGTCTGTGTACGTCCAAAGAAAGCAGAATTCTCTCCCCCTTATTCTGTGGGTTTGGATAAAATGTAGGCAGATCAATAAGGGCCACAATGGACACTACCTTAGGCATAAATGTCGGGTTTTTCCGCAGAGAAACCCTGTCTGGATAAAAAATGATAAAAGGTCCCACAGCCATGAGTGCCTGTAGCTCTGAGACTCGTCTTGCAGAAGTTATTGCTAGGAGCAGAGCTGTTTTCAAAGATAAAACTTTATATCAGCTGTAGCAGCTGGCTTGAAAGGAGGCAGGGTGAGTTTTTACAAGAGATCATTGAGGTCCCCCATGCAGGTATTGGTGATCTCCACGGAGGCCTTAAATTTTTGGCCCCTCTGAGGTACTGCCTTAACAAAGGGAGAAAAGACTGGTGGCTCTGTATTGTAATGAGCCGAAATGGCAGAGGCATAAATTTTTATAGATGAAAAAGATAGGCCTTAGTTCAGCATCTCAGTCAAGTATTGCAAAATCTGAGGAATGTTTGGTACAGCAGTGTCAATTCCTTGTGCCTGGTTCCAAGCTCAGAATCTCTTCCATTTTCCAGCATAGGATTTTCTAGTACTAGGCCTCCTGGCCTCCAAAATGACATCCATCACCGTCTGAGTGAGAGGTGCATTTTGTATGACTACATTATTTGCCATGCTGCCAGATTTAAGGTTTTGAGTTGGCTGTGTAGGATCTGATTGTTGTGCTGGGACAGTAGATGAGGTACTTGAGGTAAGGTCCAGGCTGGGCATTGAGACAAGTTCCTTAGGATTGGATACCAGTACCGGCGTGGCCAGTCTGGGGCAATCAGAATCATTTTGGACTTCTCCTGTCTGACCTTTAGGAGTACCTCGGGAAGGAAAGGCATATACTGTTAAGTTTTTCCAGCTGAAAGATAGGGCATCCACTTTCCATGCTTGTCTGTGATAAGTCCTTGTGCAGAATCTCTTTAATTGGTAGCTGTGAGGTGATGCAAATAGATCTATGTCCGGGCATCCCCATTTTTTTGTTACCATGCTGAAGACCTGTGGATCCAATTTCCACTCGTGGGGATCCATGAGGTTTCTGCTTAGTCTGCCAGAGTATTTACCTTTCCTGGCAGGAATTGTGCCTGCAGATGTACTTGGTAAGTCAATGCTGTGTCCCACAAAGTCATGGCTAGTCTGCAAAGGTGGTAAGAATGAGTGACTTCCTGCTTGTTTATGTACCACAAGACCGTGGTATTGTCCATCTTTATCAGTAGTTGCCCTGGATGAAGTAGGTCCTTGAAGGCTGTCAAGGCATTTTGAACAGCTAGCAT